>NC_068427.1:44214969-44306681 GCF_023373465.1 Oncorhynchus keta | reverse complement strand
CCCCTTGCCAGTCTCCAGTCTCTGCCGTCACCTGCAGTGGCGGGAACATTGGTGGCCCCTCTCCCTTTGGCCTCTCAAACACCCCCTTACCGGCTCAGACAGTGCCTCCTGGACCTCCTCCAGGAATCTCTCCAGCAGCCTAAGAGACGTTATTCCTGTTTGTTGCGCCAAGACCTCCGGGGTTTTCCACCCCTCCTCTCCCAGCAGTCTCAGGTCACACAGCCTTTGTAAACCCCCTGCCATCAGTTGCCTCTGCAGGGTGGCCGACTGAACCGATCTCAAAGGGATGGCTGGGTTGTGGAAGATGGGCTCCTCCCACACCCACTGCCCAGGCTCCACACCCCTCTCTCGTGTGGGCCTTAGCAGCTGCCAGGCCCTCAGCACCGCAGAGTAAAACTCTGAGAGACCTCTGTACTCAGCCTCTCCAGCTTCATGAGGAACATATAATAATAATAATATAATAATAATAGGAACAGCTGCCGGTCCAACCCTAATCCGCCAGCTCTCCTCAGCAGCGCGCATGCTGGTTCCCTCCAGCCAACATCAGTGTGGTACAGCAGTCTCTGCACCGCCTTTAGTCGGAAAGCAGCCATCCTGCTCTCCAGTTCCACCAGGCCCTGTCCTCCTTCGTGGACGGTCATGTACAAAACTGCTGCCTTCAGCCAGTGATGTCCCACCAAAAAAATCCACCAGCTTGCGTTGCAGGTCTGCAAGCAGACCGGCGGGGGGTTGAGACAGCCAGTTTATGCCACAAGGAAGATGCCACCAGGTTGTTGATTATCAGCACCCTCCCTCTATATGACACTTGGGACAGGAGCCACCTCCACCTGGCCAGTCTTGACACCACTGCCTGTGTCAGCCCCTCCCAGTTCTTGCTGACCCACCTCTCGAGCCCAGGTACACCCCCAACACTTTAAGCCCTTCACAACCCCACTGCAAACCCTGGAAGCAGGGGAGGAGCCCTATCCCCCATGCCCCACATAACAGAGCTTTGCTCTTTCCCCAGTTTACCTTAGCTGATGAAGCTCCCTCGTACACCTTCAGACTGGTCTCTAGTTCCTGCATATCTTGCCCATCCCTGACCATCACAGAAACATCATCTGCATATGCTGAGACTGCAATTCCTGTCACCACATCCATGCCTGTCCAGCACACTCCCGCAGTCTCCTGCGTAGCAGTCCTAAAAGGCTCAATGGCTAGTGTGTACAGCTGCCCAGATAGAGGGCATCCTTGTCTAATGCCCCGTCTCACCCAGACTGGCCTACTGAGCCCCCTCCCACCTTAACCATACATGACGCCCCAGCATACAACAGCTTCACACAGGTCACAAAACTCTTCCCAAACCCAAACACAGACATCACATTAAACCGATACTCATGATCCACTCTATCAAAAGCCTTCTCTTGATCTAAAGAGACCAGTCCAAAGTTCACATTAGAACCTCTCGACAAGTCCAACATGTCCCTAATCAAGAACAAGTTGTCCGTGATTGAGCGTCCCGGTACACAATATGTCTAGTCCTTGTGTATTATAGAGTCCAGATGGGACTTCAGTCTGTTAGAGAGGACCTTGGCAAAAATCTTGTAGTCCGACAGAGTAATGCCACAGGCCTCCAGTTCTTAAGTTCACACAAGTCCCCTTTTTTTTGGGCAGGAGAGTCAGAGCGCCCGACGGCAGCTCATCGGCAACTCTCCTACCCCGACGCATTCTCGCAACACGCAAAAGAAATCCTGTCCAATTGTTCCCCAGAATTTTTGTAAAATTCCACTGGAATCCATCAACCCCGGGTGCACGACCGGGGACATCTGGGTTACTGCCTCTGCCAGTTCATGTGACAACAGAGGAATGTCCATTTCATCCCTCTGTGCCCGAGAGAGCTTAGGGAGTCCTGCGAACAAGACCTGAGCACACATAGGATCACACATTTCTGCCCTATACAATTCAGTATAAAACTCCACAGTCCGCTCCCTCATTTCCCCCACCACAGAGGTCACCCGCCCATCAGACAGCCATAGACAATGCATACCCTTGGCTTCACTGCTCTGTCTTTCCAAACCAAAGAAGAAGGAGCTGGGAGCATCCATCTCCTTGAGCATGGAGAACCTAGCTCTTACAAGTGCTCCCTTTGCTTTAACCTGGAAAAAACTGCCCAGGTCCCTACGTAATTCGGCTAAGTTAGCCTGGAGGCCTACATTGCCTTGCCCCACCATCTCTACCTCCATCTCACTAATACACCTCTCTAGTTCCCCCAATACTCTCCCTAGCCTCTGAGGATGAGAGAGCTGTGTACTGTTGACAGAAAAGCCGAATTTGCACTTTCCCCACATCCCACCACTGACTCAGAGACTCATACTCCTCTCTTCGCTGCCCCCATCTTTCCCAAAAAGTCTGGAAACCTGAGCAAAAAGTGGCATCTTGTAAGAGCTTTACATTGAACTTCCAATAAGATGCCTGCCGGGGCCCTGGTGAAATAGACAGCCGAGCCATGGTTATGTGGTGATCCGAAAACCCCACTGGGAGAATGGTAGCACCCAGCAGCCTATTGCTCTGATTCCTGGACATGTAAAAATGATCAAGTCAAGCTGCACTCACCCTAGCCCCAAAAACCTTCACCCACGTATACTGTCTTGTGTTTGGATGTTTAGTTCTCCAAACATCCACTAGGTCAAACTGATTAAAGATGTCCCTTAACACTCCCACTGACACTGCATGAGGCTCCTCCCCATTTCTGTCTTTTGTAAAATCCATTGTACAGTTCCAGTCACCTCCGATCACCAGCGTCTCCTCAGGCGCTACTTGTGAGAGTTCCTGTCTAAGACTCCCAAATAGAACCCCTCTTTCTCTCCCTGTGTTAGGCGCATACACATTTATAAAGACAAAACACATGTTGTTAATTTCTGCTTGAACAACAAGCAACCTACCCCTACACACCTCCTTTGAGGAGCAAATTTTTACAGCCAGACCCGGTGCAAAAAGGACTGCCACCCCTGCACTAAGATTTGTCCCATGGCTCAACACACTTGCCTCTTTCCACCAGAGCCCCCAATCAACTTCATTCACCACATCACTATGCGTCTCCTGCAGAAACAACACCTGTACTTTTTTGTTTCACATATTCACTCAACACACTCCTTTTTTCCCGCATCTCTGGTGCCATTTATATTGAGAGAGCCTACCCGAAGAGTCTCCATAAGAAGTGGGAGAAAAGCCAGCAGAGAAATAGACCAATAGCAAAGCCCAAAAAGCCCCAGTGTCAGTAAGAAATTAAACATTTAAACAGTGTCTGAAGGTAAACCTTTACGCACTGTTGTGACCCACTTCCTCAACCTAAACCGTTTCCTGGGTGTGAGGACACCATGCCCCTCATTTCTCATAGCATGTTGTACTGATCTTACAAACTTTCTAGGATCAGGAAAAAAAAGCCTCAAGATTAACTTTTTTTTCCCCTTAGTCTCATTCAGGAACCTTGTCAGTTCTCTCAACGTGTACTTAGACCCCTCTGGTTGACTGGCTGTCAGCTCCGGGCCTCCTCACCCTCTTCCTCAGACTCACTTTCCTCCTCTTCTCTATCTCCCACCCTGACCACCTGCCCTTTCTCTCTGGTTAGGCCTCACCCACAGCAACAGGCAACATTTCCATGGTGCCTTTGTCCACACCCTTTTTCTTTTTCCTCTTGACACCCTCCTCCTCCCCCTAATCTCTTACACTTCCCCACTATACTCTCCTCATCCACTAGAATAACCTGACTAGACGCAGTATCATCTGCACCACCCTCCATAGCATGACTAGGGCCAGCCTCAGCTACAACACCCTCCATAGCATGACTAGGGCCAGCCTCAGCTACAACACCCTCCATAGCATGACTAGGGCCAGCCTCAGCTACAACACCCTCCATAGCATGACTAGGGCCAGCCTCAGCTATACCACCCTCCATAGCATGACTAGGGCCAGCCTCAGCTATACCACCCTCCATAGCATGTCGAGGGCCAGCCTCAGCTACCCCACCATCTCTAGCCTGACTAGACCCAGCCTCTGCTTCTCCACCATCTCTAGCCTGACTAGACCCAGCCTCTACTACCCTACCATCTCTAGCCTGACTAGACCCAGCCTCTGCTTCTCCACCATCTCTAGCCTGACTAGACCCAGCCTCATCTACACCACCATCTCTAGACTGACTAGGCCCAGCCTCTGCTGTCTGCATCTCCTTACCCCCTGCATTTTGACCTCGATTTCCGCCCTTGCGCTCGTACCCTCCCCTTGTCTATGGCCTTTATGTGGGCACGCAAAGCTCTTGTGCCCCAAATCCCCACATTCAAAACATCGTAGACTATCTGTGCTGGCAAAACCTGCATAGAGCCCCTCCCCATGCCTCACTTTAAAATGCACATTTAGCTGTTGCTCATTATTGTTCAGAAACATCAACACTTGCCTCCTGAATGAAACAACGTGCTTAACGGCATCTGCCTGAAAACCTGCTGACAGTACACGGAAACCGCTAGCAAACTTACCAAAACGACTCAGCTCTTTCCTAATTTGATCATCCGTAATAAACGGAGGCAAATTTGCCACTACAACTCTTGTTGAAGGGGTAGAGAGAGAGGTGAAATTGACACCAACACATCCCTTACAAATATTCCGCTAGCAATTAGCCTATCGACCAAATTAGCCCTTTTCATGAACACAACAACAGCTTTGTTCATTCTAGAAGCAGAATGTATAAACTCAGCTCCTACCTGTTCACCGACCGCGAGCAGAACCTCCTCCACCTTAACTCCGTTCTCAGGAACACACCTGAACCCATGCTGTATCGACAGCGTCTCCTGCGCGCTAGGCTGAGAAGCCATTGCGCACACTAGACCTTCCAACCCCCAGGAACGTTACTCTGTCCTCTTCCACCCTAACTTTGAAAAAAAAACTTTGGATACCGCTAAAAACAAATATTGCATTAACCCTCCACCATAGAAAATAACATGTAAAGAAAAGAATAGAATCAAGAAAGTTAGTTAGGATAGAGCTTTCCACACCAAACACTCAAACTCCAAAAACACCCAGCATGCACCGAGAGAGAGAGAGAGAGAGAGAGAGAGAGAGAGAGAGAGAGAGAGAGAGAGAGAGAGAGAGTCTGTGCCAGGCTCGTCTACTGGCACTTAGCTTGTCTGTTTGCTTTGGCTGTGAGATTTATGGAGGAGCGAGAAAGATGCCCCCTTTGCCAATGTGAGTGAAGCACTTCATCAGGGAGTTGAAAAGCTCTCAGCAAGATGGTAGACCACTGAAACTTGCCTCATTTTCCACCTTTGATTTTTGAACGTCTGACTGTATACGGTGAAAGCTGTCGCTCCAATTTGTCACTTCATGTCATTGTTTCAAAGAAAATGAGAGAGAAGCTCACTTTGTCTTTGCTCACTTTGTCTGTGGTTCCAACTTGTTGTCACGTTCACTGTCTTCAAACTCCCTGTCATAGATGAGCCAAGGCGCAGCGTGCATTTAATTCCACCTTTATTTTAATCCTAGTGAAACCTTCACAAAAATAACAGGTAAACAGACACAACCGTGGCGCACACAAACACGCACAGAAAATAATAATTACCCACAACCTTAGGTGGGAAAAAAGGCTGCCTAAGTAATGATTCCCAATCAGAGACAACGATAGACAGCTGCCTCTGATTGGGAACCACACTCGGCCAAAAACAAAGAAATAGAAAACATAGACATACCCTGACCTAACCAAATAGAGAAATAAAACGGCTCTCTAAGGTCAGGGCATGACAATTGTAATATTTTCTTGTCACACGACCCCGTCTGCAAAGGGCATCGTCTTCAAAACAGAGCCCAATCTATTTCCGTCTTTCCCCTAAAAACATGCCCAATCCAAGTGACACACACGCTCACACACACGCATGTACTGTACGCACACACACCTCAGCCCTCCTGAGCCCACCCAATCTGTGTGAGTTCAAAGCCAGTAAATCCCCACAGCTGAATGGAGTTTTGGTTTCTCCTCTGGTGTCTGAGTCGCGTGCATCATCAGTCGATAAGCAGGTTCTGACCTGCAGAACAGCTTGAGAGAGAGAGAGAGAGAGAGAGAGAGAGAGAGAGAGAGAGAGAGAGAGAGAGAGAGAGAGAGAGAGATCTACACTACTATGTGTATAATGAGTTGTAGTAATGTACTGTGTATTCATGTGCTGCACAGCATGTCTCTGAGTGAATCAGCATAGGAGTTAGAATAGGACAAGATCTCAGTTTACTACAATGACTGTTCCCTTTCAGTGGAAGCATATTAAACCTGGTTTGTTTTTCTTTGAGGTGGTTTTTCCAGCATTAGGGCCTGCAGCGTTCTTGTGTAATCTAATCTACTGTATATTTACTGATGTCCTGAAACATATGGTCCTTTGGACTCATACAGTATAATATTATCCAGCCTAGACATGTTGGGTTCACTGGGTGCTAAACCTGGTCCTATTGGGTTGACTGGGGGACTAGCCTAGTCCTATTGGGTCTGGTTCACTGGGGGATAAGCCTAGTCCTATTGGGTTCATTGGGGGACTAGCCTGGTCCTATTGGGTTCACAAGGGGACTAGCCTAGTCCTATTGGGTTCACTGTGGGACTAGCCTGGTCCTATTGGGTTCACAAGGGGACTAGCCTAGTCCTATTGGGTTCACTGGGGGACTAGCCTAGTCCTATTGGGTTCACTGGGGGTTAGCCTGGTCCTATTGGGTCTGGTTCACTGGGGGACAAGCCTAGTCATATTGGGTTCACTGGGGGACTAGCCTAGTCCTATTGGGTTCACTGGGGGTTAGCCTGGTCCTATTGAGTTCACTGGGGGATAGCCTGGTCCTATTGAGTTCACTGGGGGACTAGCATGGTCCTATTGGGTTCACTGGGGGTTAGCCTGGTCCTATTGGGTTCACTGGGGGTTAGCCTAGTCCTATTGGGTTCACTGGGGGACTAGCCTGGTCCTATTGGGTTCACTGGGGGCTAGCCTGGCCCTATTGGGTTCACTGGGGGACTAGCCTGGTCCTATTGGGTTCACTGGGGGACTAGCCTGGTCCTATTGGGTTCACTGGGGGACTAGCCTGGTCCTATTGGGTTCACTGGGGGACTAGCCTGGTCCTATTGCGTTCACTGGGGGACTAGCCTGGCTCTATTGGGTCTGGTTCACTAGGGGACTAGCCTGGTCCTATTGGGTTCACTAGGGGACTAGCCTGGTCCTATTGGGTTCACTGGGGGACTAGCCTGGTCCTATTGGGTTCACTAGGGGACTAGCCTGGCTCTATTGGGTCTGGTTCACTAGGGGACTAGCCTGGTCCTATTGGGTTCACTAGGGGACTAGCCTGGTCCTATTGGGTTCGCTAGGGGACTAGCCTGGTCCTATTGGGTTCACTGGGGGACTAGCCTGGCTCTATTGGGTCTGGTTCACTAGGGGACTAGCCTGGTCCTATTGGGTTCACTAGGGGACTAGCCTGGTCCTATTGGGTTCACTGGGGGCTAGACTGGTCCTATTGGGTTCACTGGGGGCTAGCCTGGTCCTATTGGGTTCACTGGGGGATAGCCTGGCTCTATTGGGTCTGGTTCACTAGGGGACTAGCCTGGTCCTATTGGGTTCACTGGGGACTAGCCTGGCTCTATTGGGTCTGCTGGGTAATGGGATCCCTTCAGGCCTCTCCTCCTCAGCTGCAGGAACACCACTGACCTCCACAGTCTGGCAGCCAAGTGACAACCCAGGAGAGCAGTAACCACACAGTACTACATGGTGACAACCCAGGAGATCAGTAACCACACAGTACTACATGGTGACAACCAAGGAGAGCAGTAACCACACAGTACTACATGGTGACAACCCAGGAGATCAGTAACCACACAGTACTACATGGTGACAACCAAGGAGAGCAGTAACCACACAGTACTACATGGTGACAACCCAGGAGAGCAGTAACCACACAGTACTACATGGTGACAACCCAGGAGAGCAGTAACCACACAGTACTACATGGTGACAACCCAGGAGAGCAGTAACCACACAGTACTACATGGTGACAACCCAGGAGAGCAGTAACCACACAGTACTACATGGTGACAACCAAGGAGAGCAGTAACCACACAGTACTACATGGTGACAACCAAGGAGAGCAGTAACCACACAGTACTACATGGTGACAACCAAGGAGATCAGTAACCACACAGTACTACATGGTGACAACCAAGGAGATCAGTAACCACACAGTACTACATGGTGACAACCAAGGAGAGCAGTAACCACACAGTACTACATGGTGACAACCAAGGAGATCAGTAACCACACAGTACTACATGGTGCACCACCACACATAACAGTGCAATAAACGTTAGCAGTTAACAACAGAAACAAAAGAAAGAACACAGAACACCAGTTGGAAAGAAAACCAGAGTAAAAATAAACAGTGTGCTATTTAGGGCCCACTTACTATCACCAACATGGGTTGGAGGGTCCAGGTGTTGTCTTGGATTGGCCTGTCTTGCAGTGTGTGTTTTGGATGCTCCAGATTTAGCCTTGGATTGGCCTGTCTTGCAGTGTGTGTTTTGGAGAGTGTGCCTGTCAGAGAAAGGCGGTAGGGCTGCACAGTAGGTAGAGTGGAGTGTTTGTCATGCGATCTGATGTTTTGTCTGTTTGGTTGTTTGACACACTGCTTTTTTTGCCTGGGAGTTTGTTCAGAGACTTGAGCCTGAGCAGCGTTCTGGATGTGTGTGTGCTTGTTAATGTCTGTTTCTAGATGTGCATGACTTTGTGTGAGCGTGTTTACATTCACCTACATGTGGTGTGTGTGCGTACTGTGTAGGCGCTTGCCTTGAGGAGTCAGGCAGGGGGGTGTGAGTTCCCCCTAAAAGCATTGCGTGACTAGAGTGGATGGACGGCCTTGGGAGAGGCCACATCCTGGGATTTTCCTGCGGCGGCTGCTCAGATAAGGGAATCGTTATTGTCGGTATTGCTTACAAAAGCCCTAGGGGCCCATGAGTGAGGAGGGAGGGTGTGTGTGTGTGTGTGTGTGTGTGTGTGTGTGTGTGTGTGTGTGTGTGTGTGTGTGTGTGTGTGTGTGTGTGTGTGTGTGTGTGTGTGTGTGTGTGTGTGTGTGTGTGCGTGCGTGTTTGTATGTGTATGTATGTGTATGTGTATGTGTATGTGTATGTGTATGTGTATGTGTATGTGTATGTGTGTGTGTGTGTGTGTGTGTGTGTGTGTGTGTGTGTGTGTGTGTGTAAGCTGCTATATGCTTGCAATACGAAAACCTGTCTTTGGAACAGACTCAATGTTTAACACAATCAGCACCCGACACTGCCAGATCGGCTGGACTGTTTGGTGGTCATCCAGATAGTTCCACAACCTCACAGCTCCTACACTCTGTATTTGTTCTTTCTCAGTTCAGCAGTCATTACAACATGATGTACTACAAATACATGTAGGAATGCAGGAGATTTAAAATGTGTAGTGTATTTTGAAGTTTCAAAAGGATTCTGAAGTTTCTGAAATGACCACTTCCACGTTTCCCTTATGAAAAATGTATCACCTCCTACAAAAAAATGTCCATGAATTATAATCCACATAATAATTCACATTTTCTGTTGCTGTAGGATTATTTTCCTGCTGTAGCAAACTGTCTCAAATTAACATCCTACATCTGTAAAAGACATGCATTTTCATGCTGTAAAAAACCTGCATTGAGTACTGATAGGACTCTTATCCTTCACACAGTCAGCTGCTTATGCAACACCTTGCCATAATGCCAGCATTCTCTTTTACGATCACAGATGAGCCATGAAACAAAGACAAGCTCGCATCAATTTTCTCATGAAAACTTTGAACAAAACCCACAGCTGATTTGAAGACAGAGGCTTTTCAAAGAGCCTGAATGGGGCCTACATAAGGCCTCTATTATCTACTAGGAAAACCAAAAGACGTCTGTTCACAGTCCATTATATATGTTTACTCAGCATACACCTCAATTCACAGCCCCTGGTTCATTCCTGTCAGCATACATTCATGCATACAACCAGGTGATTCAGTTTAAATAACAGTAAGCAAATACATGATTAAGTTAAAGGTTTGGGCAGCAGCTAGACACGATCGTACCGTAGAATAGCTAACAAATCAATCTCCCTTTCCACCCTCCAAGCGTTATAAAACCAGCAGCAGAAGTGTCTGATTTGAATCCATATGTTTTATGAGTATATCTGATATCATCATCCACCCAATGACATTTGACTAGAGAGAATAGGATGTTTTGACCCTATTCTAGCATGGCTGATTGTCCATGTCAGTGTTTTTCAGTATGCCTGGCTATGAAACCCGACACCGCTCTGAGAGAGCCTTAATAACTAGCAGCCCACTGTGGACTCCTCTGTCTGTCACAAACACCATTAGAGGATTCTAGAACTGTAGAACAAGCTTTTGATGTTTGATGTTTGATGTTTCCTCGATGTGATTCCCTCCAGGCAAGAGGAATGACTTCCTTTCAATCAGAGTAGAATGAACTGCGTAGCCCTTATAGAAGTTGACATATTTTCAACAGTATTTAATTAACTGAAAGAGGGGGAGGTAATACAGCTGGGTTGGCTATTTAGGAGAGCTTTATCTACAGTGTATTATGTACATGAAAGACATGACTTAATAGCCCATCAAGGTAGTGCATTGTGTTCCCTGAATACACTGATTTCATACTTAAATCTGGACCTCCGAGATAAGAGAGACGGTGCTAGCCAGAAAGAGAGACGGTGCTAGAAAGAGAGACCGCGCTAGCCAGAAAGAGAGACCGCGCTAGCCAGAAAGAGAGACTGCGCTAGCCAGAAAGAGAGACTGCGCTAGCCAGAAAGAAAGAAAGACTGCGCTCGCCAGAAAGAGAGACTGCTCTAGCCAGAAAGAGAGACTGCGCTAGCCAGAAAGAGAGACTGCGCTATCCAGAAAGAGAGACTGCGCTAGCCAGAAAGAGAGACTGCGCTAGCCAGAAAGAAAGAAAGACTGCGCTCGCCAGAAAGAGACTGCGCTAGCCAGAAAGAGAGACTGCGCTAGCCAGAAAGAGACTGAGCTAGCCAGAAAGAGAGACTGCGCTAGCCAGAAAGAGAGACTGCGCTAGCCAGAAAGAAAGAAAGACTGCGCTAGCCAGAAAGAAAGAAAGAAAGAGGGTGCTAGCCAGAAAGAAAGAAAGAGGGTGCTAGCCAGAAAGAAAGAAAGAGGGTGCTAGCCAGAAAGAAAGAGGGTGCTAGCCAGAAAGAAAGAGGGTGCTAGCCAGAAAGAAAGAGGGCGCTAGCCAGAAAGAAAGAAAGAAAGAAAGAGGGTGCTAGCCAGAAATAAAGAAAGAGGGTGCTAGCCTGAAAGAAAGAAAGAGGGTGCTGGCCAGAAAGAAAGAGGGTGCAAGCCAGAAAGAAAGAAAGAGGGTGCAAGCCAGAAAGAAAGAAAGAGGGTGCTAGCCAGAAAGAAAGAGGGTGCTAGCCAGAAAGAAAGAGGGTGCTAGCCAGAAAGAAAGAAAGAGGGCGCTAGCCAGAAAGAAAGAAAGAGGGTGCTAGCCAGAAAGAAAGAAAGAGGGTGCTAGCCAGAAAGAAAGAAAGAGGGTGCTAGCCAGAAAGAAAGAAAGGGGGTGCTAGCCAGAAAGAAAGAGGGTGCTAGCCAGAAAGAAAGAGGGTGCTAGCCAGAAAGAAAGAGGGTGCTAGCCAGAAAGAAAGAAAGAGGGTGCTAGCCAGAAATAAAGAAAGAGGGTGCTAGCCTGAAAGAAAGAAAGAGGGTGCTGGCCAGAAAGAAAGAGGGTGCAAGCCAGAAAGAAAGAAAGAGGGTGCTAGCCAGAAAGAAAGAGGGTGCTAGCCAGAAAGAAAGAGGGTGCTAGCCAGAAAGAAAGAGGGTGCTAGCCAGAAAGAAAGAAAGAGGGCGCTAGCCAGAAAGAAAGAAAGAGGGTGCTAGCCAGAAAGAAAGAAAGAGGGTGCTAGCCAGAAAGAAAGAGGGTGCTAGCCAGAAAGAAAGAAAGAGGGTGCTAGCCAGAAAGAAAGAGGGTGCTAGCCAGAAAGAAAGAGGGTGCTAGCCAGAAAGAAAGAGGGTGCTAGCCAGAAAGAAAGAGGGCGCTAGCCAGAAAGAAAGAAAGAGGGTGCAAGCCAGAAAGAAAGAAAGAGGATGCTAGCCAGAAAGAAAGAAAGAGGGTGCTAGCCAGAAAGAAAGACGGTGCTAGCCAGAAAGAAAGAGGGTGCTAGCCAGAAAGAAAGAGGGTGCTAGCCAGAAAGAGAGACCGTGCTAGCCAGAAAGAGAGACCACGCTAGCCAGAGAGACCGCACTAGCCAGAGAGACCGCACTAGCCAGAGAGAGAGACCGCGATAGCCAGGGAGACCGTGCTAGCCAGAAAGAGATACTGAGTACCAGCTCTTACAAGACTGAAAGGAGCTCTAAAATAGAGAATAAGAGAAAATGTTTCATGTAGTTGACAGTCAGATGAAAGTCAGATTGTGCAAGAAAGTTATCTGATATCTCTTATCTCGGAGTTAATGAGAATAAAGGAAAGTGCAATATGTTGTCATAAGAGAGAGAGAGGGGCTGGCAGGGTAGTGGGGGGAGGAGGTTGGCGGCACAGCGTCAGAAAGAGGGAGAGAAATGAAACCATGCCAGCTATGCATACGAGAATATTATCTTGATTTGAAAACATTTAGTTCTAGCAGATCTAGAACACAGATCTCTCTATTCTCACGCCAGGTGTGCAGGAAAGGGTGGGTATAACGACACAGGGAGAGCCAATGGTGTGAGCCAGCTTCCCTATAAGGCCATCACTCATTCATTCACTTGATTAATGTTCCTGTTACTTCCTGTTATGACTGGAGGGAAAGGAAACATCTTCTGTTACTTCCTGTTATGACCGGAGTAGAGGAAACATCTTCTGTTACTTCCTGTTATGACCGGAGGGAAAGGAAACATCTTCTGTTAATTCCTGTTATGACCGGAGGGAAAGGAAACATATTCTATTACTTCCTGTTATGACTGTAAGGAAAGGAAACATATTCTGCCTTTTATCACAGTGCCGTATAGTCCTTGACTTTTTCCATATTTTGTTATTTTACAGTCTTGTTCTAAAATCTACACACAAAACCCCATAACGACACAGCAAAAATGGGTTTTTGAACTATTCAGACCGTTTGCTATGAGACTCGAAATTGAGCTCAGGTGCATCCTGTTTCCATTGATCATCCTTGAGATGTTTCTACAACTTGATTGGAGTCAACATGTGGTAAATTCAATTGATCGGACATGATTTGGAAAGGCACACACCTGTCTATATAAGGTCCCACAGTTGACAGTGCATGTCAGAGCAAAAACCAAGCCATGAGGTCTAAGGAATAATCTGTACAACTCCGAGACAGGATTGTGTTGAGGAACAGATCTGGGGAAGGGTACCAAAACATTTCTGCAGCATTGAAGGTCCCCAAGAACACGGCGGCCTCCATCATTCTTAAATGGAAGAAGTTTGAAACTCCCAAGACTCTCAAGACTCTGCCTAGAGCTGGTCGCCCGGCCAAACTGAGCAATCGGGGGAGAAGGGCCTTGGTCAGGGAGGTGACCAAGAACCCGATGGTCACTCTGACAGAGCTCGAGAGTTCCTCTGTGGAGATGGGAGAACCGTCCAGAAGGACAATCATCTCTGCAGCACTCCAGCAATCAGGCCTTTATGTTAGAGTGACCAGACGGAAGCCACTCCTCAGTAAAAGGCACATGACAGCCCGCTTTGAGTTTTCCAAAAGACATCGGAAGACTCTCAGACTATGAGAAACAAGATTGTCTGGTCTGATGAAACCAAGATTTAACTTTTTGGACCGGAATGCCAAGTGTCACGTCTGGAGGAAACCTGGCACCATCCCTACGATGAAGCATGGTCGTGGCAGCATCATGCTGTGGGGATGTTTTTCAGTGACAGAGATTAGTCAGGATCGAGGGAAGGATGAACGGAGAAAAGTACAGAGAGAGCCTAGGGGGCGGCAGGTAGCTTAGTGGTTATATCGTTGGGCCAGTAACCGAAAGGTTGCTAGATCGAATTCCCGAGCTGACAAGGTGAAAATCTGTCGTTCTGCCCCTGAACAAGGCGGTTAACCCACTGTTCCCCGGTAGACCGTCATTGTAAATAAGAATTTGTTCTTAACGGACATGCCTAGTTAAATTGAAAAAAAGAATCCTTGATGAAAACCTGCTCCAAAGCGCTCAGGACCTCAGACTGAGGGCAACGGTTCGGGACAAGTCTCTGAATGTCCTTGGGTGGCCCAACCAGAGCCTGGACTTGAACCGAATCGAACATCTTTGGAGAGACCTGAAAATAGCTGTGCACAACGCTCCCCATCCAACCTGACAGAGCTTCGGAGGATCTGCAGAGAATAATGGGATAAACTCTCCAAATAGAGGTGTGCCAAGCTTGTAGAGTCATACCCAAGAAGACTCGATGCTGTAATCACTGCCAAAGGTTCTTCAACAAAGTACTGAGTAAAGGGTCTGAATACTTATGTAAATGTGATAATTAATTTTTAAATTTTTAATAAATTAGCAGAAATGTCTAAAAACCTGATTTTGCTTTGTCATTATGGGGTATTGTGTGTAGATTGATGAGGGATAAAAGCAATCTAATCAATTTTAGAATAAGGCTGGAACGTAACAAAATGTGGAAACAGTCATCGGGTCTGAACACTTTCCGAAGGCACTGTATATGTCCTGTCTACATTTAGCCCCTCTGATCAGATAGTGATGGTGGTGAGTAATAGTGGAGGGTATTATGCTTGATAGGGTGTGAGTGGTAATGGTGGTTTATATTCCTTCTGTGACCTTCCCTTTCAGAGAAGAGAATGGGGTCAATGTGAGCCATGTTAGATTGTTACATTTACATTTGAGTAATTTAGCAGATGCTCTTATCCAGAGCAACTTACAGGAGCAATTAGAGTTAAGTGCCTTGCTTGGGGATTCCAACCAGTGACCTTTCGGTTACTAGCCCAATAACCTTACATAGCAGGCATAAATGCCTGAAACTAGATCCCCTACATACTGGTCTTGACCAGAAGAAGAAAAAAAAACTGTCGGGGGAGGTTCTCTTCAGCACTGTTTGAACCAATCCGGTAAATGTGGAGGAGGAGCTAAGATGGAGTGTCACCTTGTTTAATGTCCATAAGCGGAAGTCAAGTCACAGGCCTGTTTTCCATTTTCCATGAAAACCGGAACATTGTTGGGCACTCGGCAGAGGCTACTGGCCCAACGCTCTTAACTGCTACGCTAACTCTGCGACCTCCATGACACCCCCACAGCCACATCAGACAAAATATAACCGTTCTCCCAAAACAGGGTCTCCTTGTTATGTCATGCTTGTTAGCATCACAAAATGTTGTTTGTTTTCCTCTGAATTCTTTGCTGTTCTAAAGGAGGGGGAATTGGTGTCATCTTGCCTAGCTTGTATTTTGTTGTTGATATTTCACAATTCTTCAATGCCCTGAGAGATATGACTCACAGAAAGACTTAATGCATCCTCCATGTTTCTCATTGCCTGACAATTCTCTATAAAGCTCTGAATTGGGTCATAGTCTGTTGATTATAGCTTTGAAAAACAACAGAGTGATCATCGGTGGAATTTGTTAAATGTCAGAGTATAAACCATGGTAGCAGGCCAGCCTGGAAAGAGCAAAAAACAACACACAGGCAGACAATGAGAGGGTGAAGGAGGACAACGGCAGTGAGAGGGTGAAGGAGGACAACGGCAGTGAGAGGGTGAAGGAGGACAACGGCAGTGAGAGGGTGAAGGAGGACAACGACAGTGAGAGGTTGAAGGAGGACAACGGCAGTGAGAGGGTGAAGGAGGAACAACGGCAGTGAGAGGGTGAAGGAGGACAACGGCAGTGAGAGGGTGAAGGAGGACAACGGCAGTGAGAGGGTGAAGGAGAACAACGACAGTGAGAGGGTGAAGGAGGACAACGGCAGTGAGAGGGTGAAGGAGGACAACGGCAGTGAGAGGGTGGAGGACAACGGCAGTGAGAGGGTGAAGGAGGACAACGGCAGTGAGAGGGTGAAGTAGGACAACGGCAGTGAGAGGGTGAAGGAGAACAACGGCAGTGAGAGGGTGAAGGAGGACAACGGCAGTGAGAGGGTGAAGGAGGACAACGGCAGTGAGAGGGTGAAGTAGGACAACGGCAGTGAGAGGGTGAAGGAGAACAACGACAGTGAGAGGGTGAAGGAGGACAACGGCAGTGAGAGAGTGAAGGAGGACAACGGCAGTGAGAGGGTGAAGGAGGACAACGGCAGTGAGAGGGTGAAGCAGGACAACGGCAGTGAGAGGGTGAAGGAGCACAACATCAGTGGATCTACTGGAGGTTTGACCACCACCTGCCTCCCTCAGGTCAACCTTCCAACAAAAGATAACTAATCATAAACTATGCCATTTCTTACTGTATGTTAGTTACCCAGGTTATACTTCAATCAAACTGGATTGTTTTTTGGGACCAATCTTAATGCCTGTGTCCTGGGCAGAATGGTGTGCATGTTCCAACGTCTAAAGTTCTTCGGATCCAAAGAAAAGGCAGAAAAGGGGGGTATGGTGTCAGCAGTGAGATCAGAAAACCAAATGCGGTTAGTAGAGATGAAAACATAATTAAAACGATGGATTCTCAAGCTATACTGAAAGGCGAAACACTGTGTGAGTGGAATACAACCTGTCACTTCAATAAAATGGCCTCTCTTGGATATGTTGATATTGGGTTGACAGGTGAATTACAACTGGAGTTCAAAGAGTTTTACACAAATCAGCTTGGACTGATGATCAGTTAATCATGATTCAATAAAAAACGACAAGACCCCTACAAAACAAAGGCTCTTGTCTCTCCCAAGTAGTAGGCCTTTAGAGGTCACAGGTTCTTGCCTCGCCCAAGTAGCACATTTTGTTACGTTACAGCCTTATTTTGAAACTGATTAAATAATCCCCCCTCATCAATCTATACACAATACTCCATAATGACTAAGAAAAAACAAGGTTTTTCTAAATTTTTGCAATTTATTTTTTAAAAACAATACTTATTTACATAAGTATTCCGACCCTTTGTATGAGACTCGAAATTGAGCTCGGGTACATCCTGTTTCCAGTGATTATCCTAGAGATGTTTCTACAACTTGGGAGTCCACCTGTGGTAAATTCACACACCTGTCTAAATAAGGTCCCACAGTTGACATGTCAGAACAAAAATCAAGCCATGAGGTCGAAGTAATTGTCCATAGAGCTCCAAGACAGGTTTGTGTCGAGGCACAGATCTGGGGAAGGGTACCAAAAAAATTCTGCTGCATTGAAGGTCCCCAAGAACACAGTAGCCTCCATTATTCTTAAATGGAATAAGTTTGGAACTACCAAGACTTTACCTAGAGCTGTCCACCCGGCCAACCTGAGCAATTGGGTGAGAAGGGCCTTGGTCAGGGAGGTGACCAAGGACCCAATGGTCACTCTGGAGCTCTGCCAGAGTTCCTCTGTGGAGGTGGGAGCACCTTCCAGAACCATCTCTGCAGCACTCCACCAATCAAAATTTTATGGTAGAGTGGCCAGACGGAAGGCACTCCTCAGTAAAAGGCACTTAACAGCCCACTTGGAAACGCCTAACGGACTCTTAGACCATGAGAAACAAGATTCTCTGGTCTGATGAAACCAAGGTTGAACTCTTTGGCCTGAATGCCAAGCGTCACGTCTGGAGGAAACATGGCACCATCCCTACGGTGAAGCATGGTGGTGGCAGAATCATGCTGTGGGGAAGTTTTCTGTAGCAGGGACTGGGAGACTGGTCAGGATCAAGGGAACAATGAACAGAGCAAAGTACAGAGAGATCCTTGATGGATTTTATAACATAATAACACACAGAAATGGGAGCCTTTGTTAATTAATATGGTCGAATCTGGAAACTATCATTTCGAAAACAAAACGTTTATTATTTCAGTAAAATATGGGACCATTCTGTATTTTATCTAACGGGTGGCATCCCTAAGTCTAAATATTCTTGTTACATTGCACAACCTTCAATGTTATGTCATAATTACGTAAAATTCTGGCAAATTAGTTTGCGATGAGCCAGGCTGCCCAAACTGTTGCATATACCCTGACTCTGCATTCAATGAACGCAAGAGAAATTACACAATTTCACCTGGTTAATATTGCCTGCTAACCTGGATTTCTTTTACCTAAATATGCAGGTTTAAAAATCTATACTTCTGTTTATTGATTTTAAGAAAGGCATTGGTGTTTATGGTTAGGTACAGTCGTCCAACGATTGTGCTTTTTTCGCAAATGCGCTTTTGTTAAGTCATCCCCCAGCGTTGCATCGATTATATGCAACGCAGGACACGCTAGATAAACTATCATCAACCATGTGTAGTTATAACTAGTGATTATGACGACCGTTGCACTCGTTGCACTCCACAAGGAGACTACCTGTTACGCGAATGCAGTAAGCCAAGGTAAGTTGCTAGCTTGCATTAAACTTACTTTATAAAAAACAATCAATCATAATCACTAGTTAACTACACATGGTTGATGATATTACTAGATATTATCTAGCGTGTCCTGCGTTGCTTATAATCTGACTGAGCATACAAGCATACAAGTATCTAAGTATCTGACTGAGCGGTGGTAGGCAGAAGCAGGCGCGTAAACATTCATTCAAACAGCACTTTCGTGTGTTTTGCCAGCAGCTCTTCGTTGTGCGTCAAGCATTGCGCTGTTTATGACTTCAAACCTATCAACTCCCGAGATGAGGCTGGTGTGACCGAAGTGAAATGGCGGACTAGTTAGCGCGTGCTAATAGCGTTTCAAACTTCACTCGCTCTGAGCCTTGGGGTGGTTGTTTCCCTTGCTCTACATGGGTAACGCTGCTTCGATGTGGTGGCTGTTGTCGTTGTGTTGCTGGTTCGAGCCCAGGGAGGAGCGAGGAGAGGGACGGAAGCTATACTGTTACACTGGCAATACTAAAGTGCCTATAAGAACATCCAATAGTCAAAGGTTACTGAAATACAAATGGTATAGAGGGAAATAGTCCTATAATAACTACAGCCTAAAACTTCTTACCTGGGAATATTGAAGAGTCATGGTAAAAGGAACCACCAGCTTTCATATGTTCTCATGTTCTGATCAAGGAACTTAAACGTTAGCTTTCTTACATGGCACATATTGCACTTTTACATTCTTCTCCAACACTTTGTTTTTGCATTATTTAAACCAAATTGAACATGTTTCATTATCTACTTGAGGCTAAATTGATTTTATTGATGTATTATATTAAGTTAAAATATGTGTTCATTCAGTATTGTTGTAAATGTCATTATTACAATAAAAATAATAATAAATCGTCCGATTAATCGGTATCGGCTTTTTTTGGTCCTCCAATAATCCGTATCGGTATCGGCATTGTAAAATCATAATCGGTCGACCTCTAATCTGTATACTACATGTATGCCTCAATATTGTGCTCCTGCGATGCTAAGATAAATAAATTATATGATGTTGTATTATATAATGGTGCCATGGGTAATGTTTTCACCAGAAAACATACAATGAAAACTCATGATTCTTTTTGCTACTGTTCTAAGGCATGGACACTATGCTCTTTAAACTTGTTGACCGGCTGGGGCTGAGACAGGTGTGCTTAGTTTCAGGTGCAGCTTGTCCACAACCTGTGGATGCCATAATAGGGTCAAAGTGTTCGGGGTAACATTGGCATGTGCTGTATGCCCATAAACATGCCACTCATAGCAGTATGGGAATGCCGCTGCATCGCTGCGGTGTCACCATCTGTCTGTTCCTCCAGCACATGATAATAACGGAACGTAGCCTCAGTGTCAGGAGAAAAAAAAACTGACTTATATATACGGGACGGGTCCAGTGCCCTTGAAGCTGCCATTGCACAAATGTGCGCTGACATTTGATGTGTGTGTGTGTGTGTGTGTGTGTGTGTGCTTATGTGTCTGTGTCGTTGTGTGCGTGCTGTAAAAGATCCTCCCCGTGGACGAAGGCACACAGTGCCAGTAGGAGTGTGTAGGGAGTTGTGGGTCACACAGTGCCAGTAGGAGTGTGTAGGGAGTTGTGGGTCACACAGTGCCAGTAGGAGTGTGTAGGGAGGTGTGGGTCACACAGTGCCAGTAGGAGTGTGTAGGGAGTTGTGGGTCACACAGTGCCAGTAGGAGTGTGTAGGGAGTTGTGGGTCACACAGTGCCAGTAGGAGTGTGTAGGGAGGCGTGGGTCACACAGTGCCAGTAGGAGATTTAGATGCACTATTGTAAAGTGACTGTTCCACTGGATCTCATAAGGTGAATGCACCAATTTGTAAGTCGCTCTGGATAAGAGCGTCTGCTAAATGACTTAAATGTAAATGTAAATGTGAGTGTGTAGGGAGGCGTGGGTCACACAGTGCCAGTAGGAGTGTGTAGGGAGTTGTGGGTCACACAGTGCCAGTAGGAGTGTGTAGTGAGTTGTGGGTCACACAATGCCAGTAGGAGTGTGTAGGAAGTTGTGGGTCACACAGTGCTAGTAGGAGTGTGTAGGGAGTTGTGGGTCACACAGTGCCAGTAGGAGTGTGAAGGGAGGCGTGGGTCACACAGTGCCAGTAGGAGTGTGAAGGGAGGCGTGGGTCTTTCATCCAGTCACATTACTCTTTAGGGAGCAGAGTGTGCAGGAGGAACCCACACAAACACGTCTATCTTGGCATAACTCTGATTTGACAAAGAAATATCAGTGAGCTATCATTAGATAGGCTAGCCAGCTGCAGCTAGCTATTATGCTAGCTAGCTGCTGTCAGCTTGGTAAACACAAGGTCAGCGCCGGCTTAACTTTCTGTTAACTTCTTATTCTCTACTTTAGCCCACATATAACCAAATTAGCTATTGTTTGGTGTGATGGAATGGCAAAGACACACCCCAAAACACCACCCACATGAAACCACACCCCAAAGATAACTTGTTTGCCCTCAGTCATGGCCGCTAGCATCTTTTAAATTAGCACTGATGAAAAACGAGGCCAAATCAGGAAGTGCAGTTCTACTTTAAAAAAGTGAAAAAGAAATGACAGAGGAACAACACACCTCAGAGACAGACAGACAGATAGAGAGACAGATAAAGAAAAAGAGAGAGAGAGAAAGAGAAAGGGCATAATCTCCCTCACAGACATATTTATCATTCTCCTCTCTATCCACCTCAACAGACCAGAATCATACTTCAATCCTTCATAGCTCATCTGTGAAATTAGACATGACTAGACATGTATGAATCACCAAGTCACACACTTACCCTATGCAAAGGTGAGATAAGAACTTGTCTCTGAGAATGAGCCTGTTGGCGTGACTGTCTCTTGTGTGGGAGCGAAAGGGGTGAGAGGGCACTAAGATGTATGGGCAGGAGGCAACTATCTTTAGGAATGTAATCTCCTCTGGTTGAAGATGAGCTGAGCTGCACTCGTTCAACACTAGCGACGCCTACCCATTCTTAACATCAGCAAAGCCTTGTGCTGTACACAGCCCAGGCATATTTCTGAGCTAAATACAGTGTGGGAAGAGAGGGATAGTTCTAACACCTCGTAAACCATTGCCCAGCCCCCTTCAGCACCTCATGTTGGTGCCTATGGCAGTAGAGGTTGAGTTACTGAGGATTCAATGAGAATGTGAATAAACAAGCCATTGGTTGTTTGTACAGATATAACTGCCCATATACACCATCGTCTAGAGTTGTGCAGGGTTGAGAGTGGAAAAGGACATGGAGACTGAGAGGATATGGTGGCGGTGCCAGAGGTGCCAAGATAACTGACTCAGCAAGTCATCTGCCAACACTCCGGCTTTGATGTCTGTTAACCCTTAATGGCTGACATGTTGAGGGTGTTGGAGTTGGTTTTTCAATGATGAGTCATCTTATGAGTCACTGGACATTGTTCTGTATAATTTAGAACCAAACATTTGGTTTATGTCAGTGTCTTGCTAGCAAGCTTGCACTTGCTAGCTAATTTGTCCTATTTAGCTAGCTAGCTTGCTGTTGCTAGTTAATTTGTCCTGGGATATAAACATTGTTATTTTACCTGAAATGCACAAGGTCCTCTACTCCAACAATTAATCCACACATAAAACAGTCGACCAAATCATCTCTCGTCCTTCTAGGCCTTTTCTTCTCATGACTTAATATTGCGATTGGCAACTTTGATAAATTAGGTGCATTACCGCCACTGACCTTGTTCCTCTTTCAGTCACCCACGTGGGTATAACCAATGAGGAGATGGAACGTGGGACCTGCTTCTAGAAACCAATGATGAGATGGGAGAGGCAGGACTTGCAGCACAATCTATCTATTTTATCCCTTGGCAATGCAGACGCTCGTTGTTGCGCGCGAGCAGTGTGGGTGCAATAATTTAATAATATAGATTTCTACATTTATTTTGCAACGCTCGTGCACGCTACTTGAGTGGTGTAGAATGCCTGTTAGGGTCATTTTTGACCAGGCAGCTATAAAATCATTCACACACCACAAAAACCACAAAGACAGACACACACACACATGAGAAATTGAGATTGTGTGCGCTACTGATTGAAATCAGACAAAACGAATGTGCAGCATCTCCCCTCCATGACCCCACACGACTCAAGTTCACAGACAAAATAAACAAAATGTCAGACAAAATAAATATTTATTGAAAGCATTGTTTACTAATGGGGAATGCAGTCAGAGAGGCTATAAAGGTGCTGCAGATGACAGTCCCCCTAGTTCTCTCTTTGCTGAAGCAATGAGTGCATGTTTCAGTGCCCAACAGGTCGTAGACCTGATTTATTCAGATGTCCAGGAGGAGAAAAGAGGACAATGATTTTGAAGAGGAGGAGGTATCTGAAGAAGAAGATGGGGAAGAATACAACCCAGAGCACGATGCATCATCTTCAGATGTAGAAAAAATAACCCAAGCTGAGACATTTTTGAAAAAGAACAGCATAATAACATGGTCCTTGTCACCATATGACAACCAAGGCAGGATGGCAGCACAAAATGTCATAAGGATGACCCCAGGGCCCACAAGACATGCATTTGCCCATGCCCAGGACAGTGCCTCAACATTCTACATGTCATAAGGATGACCCCAGGGCCCACAAGACATGCATTTGCCCATGACATTGACTCAACATTTTACATGTTCATCACACCAGCCATCAAAAAAATCATCCTAGAGATGACAAATTTGGAGGGTTTAAATAAATATTTAATAAATGTGAGTCAAGACCTGCAAGACGTGTGAGAGACAAACTGGCGGCCATAAGAGAGATCTGGGAGAAGTGGGTGGAGCGTACCTCTACAACCCTGGGCCTGAAGTAATGGATGAGCAACTGGTTCCATTCAGAGGTAAGTTTTTATTTTCATATCTGTAATGTAAGTGATTTATGTGATTGTTTTTTGTGACACGGATACTCCCTTTCTGGGAGTATATGCCCAGCAAGCCAGCGAAGTATGGCATCAAGATATGGGTGGCCTGTAACACACAATCCAGCTACGCTTGGAAGATGCAAGTCTACACGACCAGCGGAGGCCCGGAGAAGAACCAGGGGATGCGGGTTGTGCTTGATGTGACAGATGGACTGAGGGGGCACAATGTCACGTATGACAATTTCTTAACCTCTTATGAAGAGGAAGATCACCATGGTTGGCACAGTTAGAAAGAACAAGCCTGAGCTCCAACCTGCACTCCTCTCAACAAGGGGGAGAGAGGCCTTTACAGCTGGGAAAGGCACTTTCAAAAATGGGAGCGCCTTGCCCGCACAGCAGCCTCTGCAACGCTTGTGAAAGCAATTCAGGGAGCTGAATCTTGTCCTTATCCACCTGAGGCAGCAGCTGGGGCATGCAAGAGGAGGAGATGCCAATTCTGCCCCCCAAAGAAGGACTGTAAAACAAACACTATGTGCTGCACGTGAGGAATATATCTGCAAAGTTCATGCACACACACTTGTATACTGTCCTACATGTGCTAAATAGAGTTGATTGATTTATGTTCAGCATGTTTTTGTTTTGTATCTATTATCTTATTTTATTCTAATTTATTGTTGTTGTTTATTAACCTCGTGGGTGGGGGCAATGGTTCAAAACATGTGAGAAGACTAGTATTATGTAGTTGAATTCCTCATTGTACAGTATATAAGAATATATCACAATGTTGTCAAAAAGTACAAGATTTATTCTTTCCCTTCAATAACATGAATTCAAAACAACTTGTTTCACATTTCTGGTACTTTCTTAGGCTTTACAAGTGCCTTCTCTTGCCTAAAAATGTATGTTTACACCTATTCAGTGCCTTGAGCAATAATAATAATAATAATAACAATTATAAAGTAACAGGAAAGAAAACAATTATGACGGGTGTGTTGTAATAAAAATGAGTGGTGTCCACTGATTAAATGCATTCTTTCTGCATTGTGAAGAGTGAAAACCCAGATATTTACAAAGTTTGTGATGAATGACAGGTTGTTTCTTCATGCAAAATAGATTTGGGGTTTAAAATTCAATTACGCTGCTTTATTTTAGGGTTTTAGTGAAGGCGGGTCATTTTTTTACCCTTAGGAAAAGGGGAGTATGCAGAATGCTAAGACTACACAAGGGTTATTAATGTCTGCGCTCTGTTGCTGTCCTGCTGCCCACCCACTTGTCATTGTTGTCATGTTTACATGTCCTGGGTCAGCTGATGCTCTGCTAAATACTGTAGTCTACTACACAACATTTCCTCAAGAGGCTTTAGTTTCTTACTGCATCTGTCTATTCTCTTTGGGTTATTTTGACACTGACAGGACATACTGTACACACCACCATTTATTCACCAAGTTCTCTCCTTAACTGCTTTGTAATCAGTAGACTGCACTGATCTTTGATGAGAATATAAGTTGTTAATTGTCTGGTTGATTAACTTCTCTAGGGTAGGGGGCAGCATTGGGAATTTTGGATGAAAAGCGTGCCCAAATTAAACTGCCTGCTACTCAGCCATAAAAGCTATAATATGCATATATAGTGGATTTGGATAGAAAACACTCTGAAGTTTCTAAAACTTTTTGAATGATGTCTGTGAGTATAACAGAATTCATATGGCAGGTAAAAACCTATGAAAAAATCCAACCAAGAAGTGGGAAATCTGAGGTTTGTAGTTTTTCAACTCATTCCCTATTGAAGATACAGTAGGATATTGGTCATGTTGCAGTTCTGAAGGCTTCCACTAGATGTCACCAGTCTTTAGAACCTTGTTTGATGCTTCTACTGTGAAGTGGGGGTGAATGAGAGGGGAATGAGTCAGGGCTCTGCCAGAGAGCCACGAGCTCAATCTCGCGCGTTCACGTGATAGTTAGCTCTGTTCCATTGCAATTCTACAGACAAAGGAATTATCTGCTTGGAACATTATTGAAGATTTATGTTAAAAACATCCTAAAGATTGATTCTATACATCGTTTGACATACGGACTGTAACGGAACTTTTTTACTTTTCGTCTGCTGCTAGTGACGGCGCGTCATGAGTTTGGAATACAAAAAGGAGGTATTTGGACATAAATGATGGACATTATCGAACAAAACAAACATTTATTGTGGAACTGGGATTCCTGGGAGTGGATTCTGATGAAGATCATCAAAGGTAAGTGAATATTTATAATGCTATTTCTGACTTCTGTTGACTACACAACATGGCGGATATATGTTTGGGTTGTTTTGGTCTCTGAGCGCCGTACTCAGAATATTGCATGGTGTGATTTTTCCATAAAGTTTTTAAAAATGTGACACAGAGGTTGCATTAAGGAGACAGTTGTATCTTTTAGCAATGTTTATTATGAGTATTTCTGTAAATTGATGTGGCTCTCTGCAAAATCACCAGATGTTTTGGAACTACTGAACATAACGCGCCAATGTAAACTCAGATTTTCTTTTATATAAATATGAACTTACCGAACAAAACATACATGTATTGTGTAACATGAAGTCTTATGAGTGTCATCTGATGAAGATCATCAAAGGTTAGTGATTCATTTTATCTCTATTTCTGCTTTTTGTGACTCCTCTCTTTGGCTGGAAAAATGGCTGTGTTTTTCAGTGACTTGGCTCTGACCTAACATAATCGTTTGGTTTGCTTTCGTCATACAGCCTTTTTGAAATGGGACACTGTGGCTGGATTTACAACATGTGTATCTTTAAAATGGTGTGAAATACTTGTATGTTTGAGGAATTTTAATTATGGGATTTCAGTTGTTTCGAATTTGGCGCCCTATAGTTTCACTGGCTGTTGACGAGGTGGGACGCTACCATCCCACGTACCCTAGAGAGGTTAATTTGGTACTTGACTGGTACTTGATATGAAACTCACTTTTGAAGAAGCTCTTCACCTTCAGGTAGCCGACGCTGATGCGGAGCACAGAGAGTTTGTCCAGGCGAGAGCGCACATCCTCAGGGAATGGTAGGAGGCCTGTCAGCCTGTCCAGCTCCCCATTCAGCCGATCCCGGTGGCGTTTGGATGGGTTCGACTTGACCACATCTGGAGCAGGAGATTTCTTGCTGAGGGGAAAGGAGACAAGATCATTATGGTTAGTTAGACAATAGGTACTTATTGTGCTGATTCTAAATTACTACAGTGGTCTCTGTAGAAGGAAATCTGATTGTGATCATTATTGTTGAGAGATGATGTACCTTGTTGTAAAATGAATGTGTATACCAGCATTACAGGTAAACAATCTTTGGATGACTTTACTGGATGACATACTGGCATACTGTTTGAGGAAAAGATCATGATTATTAGAAAGCAAATTATGGACTCCTCTTTAAATCTGCATATTCCTTCAAAGCTCAGTTGTCCTGAGTCTGCACAACTCTGCTAGGACCTAGGATCAAGAGAGACACTCAAGTGTTCTAATACTATATCTCTTGACACAATGATGAAAATAATCATGGCCTCTAACCCTTGAAGCTGCATACTGGACCCTGTTCCAACTAAACTACTGAAAGAGCTGCTTCCTGTGCTTGGCCCTCCTATGTTGAACATAATAAACAGCTTTCTATCTACTGGATGTGTACCAAACTCACTGAAAGTGGCAGGAATAAAGCCTCTCTTAAAAAGCCAAACCTTGACCCAGAAAATATAAAAAACTATCGGCCTATATCGAATCTTCCATTCCTCTCAAAAATGTTAGAAAAAGCTGGTGCGCAGAAACTGTATACGAAATGCTTCAGTCTGGTTTTAGATCCCATCAGAGCACTGAGACTGCTCTTGTGAAGGTGGTAAATGACCTTTTAATGGCGTCAGACCGAGGCTCTGCATCTGTCCTCGGCTCCTAGACTAGAGGTCGACCGATTAATCGGATTAAAAAAAAAAAATGTATACCTTTATTTTACTAGGCAAGTCAGTTAAGAACACATTCTTATTTTCAATGACAGGCCGAGGAACGGTCAGTTAACTGCCTCGTTCAGAGGCAGAACGACAGATTTTCACCTTGTCAGCTCGGGGGATTCAATCTTGCAACCTTACAGTTAACTAGTCCAACGCAATAACGACCTGCCTCTCTCTCGTTGCACTCCACAAGGAGACTGCCTGTTACGTGAATGCAGTATGCCACGGTAAGTTTCTAGCTAGCATTAAACTTATCTTATAAAAAACAATCAATCATAATCACTAGTTAACTACACATGGTTGATGATATTACTAAATATTATCTAGAATGTCGTGCGTTGCATATAATCTGACTGAGCATAAAAGCATACAAGTATCTAAGTATCTGACTGAGCGGTGGAAGGCAGAAGCAGGCGCGTAAACATTAATTCAAACAGCACTTTCCTGCGTTTTGCCAGCAGCTCTTCGTTGTGCATCAAGAATTGCGCTGTTTATGACTTCAAGCCTATCAACTCCCGAGATGAGGCTTGTGTAACTGAAGTGAAATGGCTAGCTAGTTAGCGCTCGCTAATTGTCGTTGTGTTGCTGGTTTGAGCCCAGGGAGGAGCGAGGAGGGACGGAAGCTATACTGTTACACTGGCAATACTAAAGTGCATATAAGAACATCCAATAGTCAAAGGTATATGAAATACAAATGGTATAGAGGGAAATTGTCCTATAATTTCTATAATAACTACAACCTAAAACTTCTTACCTGGGAATATTGAAGACTCATGTTAAAAGGAACCACCAGCTTTCATATGTTCTCATGTTCGAAGCAAGAAACTGAAACGTTAGCTTTCTTACATAGAACATATTGCACTTTTACTTTCTTCTCCAACACTTTGTTTTTGCATTATTTAAACCAAATTGACCATGTTTCATTATTTACTTGAGGCTAAATTGATTTTATTGATGTATTATATTAATTTGTAAGTCGCTCTGGATAAGAGCGTCTGCTAAATGACTTAAATGTAAATGTAAGTTAAAATAAGTGTTCATTCAGTATTGTTGTAATTGTCATTATTACAAATAAGTTTAAAACAATCGGCCGATTAATCGGTATCTACCTTTTTGGGCCTCAAATAATCGGTATGGGTATCGTCGTTGAAAAATCATAATCGGTCGACCTCTATCCTAGACCTTAGTGCTGCTTCTGATACCATCAATCACCACATTCTTTTGGATAGATTGGAAACCCAAATTGGTCTACACGGACAAGTTCTGGCCTGGTTTAGATCTTCTGTCGGAAAGATATCAGTTTGTCTCTGTGAATGGTTTGTCCTCTGACAAATCAATCGTAAATGTCGGTGTTCCTCAGGGTTCCGTTTTCGGACCACTATTGTTTTCACTATATATTTTACCTATTGCGGATGTCATTAGAAAACATAATGTTAACTTTCACTGCTATGCAGATGACACACAGCTGTACATTTCAATGAAACATGGTGAAGCCCCAAAATTGCCCTCGCTAGAAGCTTGTGTTTCAGACATAAGGAAGTGGATGGCTGCAAACGTTCTACTTTTAAACTCGGTCAAAACAGAGATGCTTGTTCTAGGTCCCAGGAAACAAAGAGATCTTCTGTTTAAACTGACAATTAATCTTGATGGTTGTACAGTCGTCTCAAATAAAACTGTGAAGGACCTCGGCGTTACTCGAGACCCTTTTTTGACGAACATATCAAGCTTTTTTCCATCTACGTAACATTGCAAAAATCTGAATCTTTCTGTCCAAAAATGATGCAGAAAAATGTATCCATGCTTTTGTTACTTCTAGGTTAGACTACTGCTCTACTTTCCGGCTACCCGGATAAAGCACTAAATAAACTTCATTTAGTGCCAAATACGGCTGTTAGAATCCTGACTAGAACAACAAACAAAGTATCATACTACTCCAGTGCTAGCCTCCCTACACTGGCTTCCTGTTAAGGCAAGGGCTGATTTCAATGTTTTAATGCTAACCTACAAAGCCTTACATGGGCTTGCTCCTACCTATCTTTCCGATTTGGTCCTGCCGTATATACCTACACGAACGCTATGGTCACAAGACGCAGCACTCCTAATTTTCCCTAGAATTTCTAAGCAAACAGCTGGAGGCAGGGCTTTCTCCTATAGAGCTCCATTTTTATGGAATGGTCTGCCTACCCATGTGAGAGATGCAGACTCGGTCTCAACCTTTAAGTCTTTACTGAAGACTCCTCTCTTCAGTGGGTCATATGATTGAGTGTAGTCTGGCCCAGGAGTGTGAAGGTGAACAGAAAGGCTCTGGAGCACCGAACCACCCTTGCTGTCTCTGCCTGGCCGGTTCCCCTCTCTCCACTGGGATTCTCTGCCTCTAATCCTATTACTGGGGCTGAGTCACTGGCTTACAGGTGCTCTTCCATGCCGTCCCTAGGAGGGGTACTTCACTTGAGTGGGTTGAGTTACTGACGTGTTCTTCCTGTCTGGGTTGGCGCTCCCCCTTGGGTTGTGCCGTGGCGGAGATCTTTGTGGGCTATACTCGGCCTTGTCTCAGGATCGTAAGTTGGTGGTTGAAGATATCCCTCCAGTGGTGTGGGGGCTGTGCTTTGGCAAAGTGGGTGTGGTTATATCCTGCCTGTTTGGCCCTGTCCGGGGGTATCATCGGATGGGGCCACAGTGTCTCCTGACCCCTCCTGTCTCAGCCTCCAGTATTTATGCTTCACTAGTTTATGTGTTGGGGGCTAGGGTCAGTCTGTTATATCTGGAGTACTTTTCCTGTCCTATCTGGTGTCCCGTGTGAATTTAAGTATGCTCTCTCTAATTCTCTCTTTCTCTCTTTCTTTCTCTCTCTCGGAGAACCTGAGCCCTAGGACCATGCCTCAGGACTACCTGGCATGATGACTCCTTGCTGTCCCCAGTCCATGGAACCCTGACCTGTTCACCGAACGTGCTACCTGTCCCAGACCTGCTGTTTTCAACTCTCTAGAGACAGCTGGAGCGGTAGAGATACTCTTAATGATCGGCTATGAAAAGCCAACTGACATTTACTCCTGAGGTGCTGACTTGTTGCACCCTCGACAACTACTGTGATTATTATTTGACCATGCTGGTCATTTATGAACATTTGAACATCTTGGCCATGTTCTGTTATAATCTCCACCCGGCACAGCCAGAAGAGGACTGGCCACCTCTCATAGCCTGGTTCCTCTCTAGGTTTCTACCTAGGTTTTGGCCTTTCTAGGGAGTTTTTCCTAGCCACCGTGCTTCTACACCTGCATTACTTGCTGTTTGGGGTTTTAGGCTGGGTTTCTGTACAGCACTTTGAGATATCAGCTGATGTAAGAAGGCCTATATAAATACATTTGATTTGATGACAACACAACAGCAACAAAGACTAGACACATCATAACTTTAGACAGCTTAGCCACAATATGGGTCTGTGACCTAATGCTATTATAGCTCAATTTCATAAGCTTGTAATGCTTGTAACGCCTGGCAAGAGTGACATCCACTGAAATAAGAAGCCTGAGTCATGTAACAATGGAAGAATTTCCTAACACTGAAAGAAGCAAAGGGGAACAGGAAGTTTTTAAAACCATGCTACAGACTCCAGTCACCCAAGTCATAGACTGTTCTTTCTGCTACCATACGGCAAGCGGTACCGGAGTGCCAAGTCTAGGTCCAAAAGGCTCCTTAACAGCTTCTACCCCCAAGCCAGAAGACTGCTGAACAAATGGCCACCTGGGATATATACTTACATTAACCCCCCCACTCTCAATTTTTTAAATTGCATTGTTGGTTAAGGGCTTGTAAGTAAGCATTTCACGGTTGAATTTGGCACATGTGACTAATAAAATTTGATTTGAACCCAGGCTGAATCACTTCAGTCACCCTGACTAGCAGGCCCTGCATGAGCATGGCTTCCTCTGAGTTGGGTTTATGACACACGCTAATAAAAACATGAATAGTTTCGAAACCCAGTGAGCAATAGTGGTGCACCGCTTACAGTACTGAAACTCCAGCTTGAACGCAGGAAAGACGAGGCAACTCGTAAACATGACTAATAAACACAGTGAAGCACACTGTTTTCTAGGTGAATCATTATACACTGCTCAAAAAAATAAAGGGAACACTTAAACAACACAATGTAACTCCAAGTCAATCACACTTCTGTGAAATCATACTGTCCACTTAGGAAGCAACACTGATTGACAATAAAGTTAGCATGTAGCATGAGATGGAGTCAACAACCCACACAAGTGGCTCAGGTAGTGCAGCTCATCCAGGATGGCACATCAATGCGAGATGTGGCAAGAAGGTTTGGTGTGTGTCTGCCAGAGCATGGAGGCGCTACCAGGAGACAGGCCAGCACATCAAGAGACGTGGAGGAGGCCGTAGGAGGGCAACAACCCAGCAGCAGGACCGCTACCTCCACCTTTGTGCAAGGAGGAGCAGGACCTCCAGCAGGCCACACATGTGCATGTGTCTGCTGAAACGGTCAGAAATAGACTCCATGAGGGTGGTATGAGGGCCCGACGTCCACAGGTGGGGGTTGTGCTTATAGCCCAACACCGTGCAGGACGTTTGGCATTTGCCAGAGAACACCAAGATTGGCAAATTCACCACTGGCGCCCTGTGCTCTTCACAGATGAAAGCAGGTTCACACTGAGCACATGTGACAGACGTGACAGTCTGGAGACGCCGTGGAGAACTTGTGGGGTGGCATGGTGTGTCATGGTGTGGGGTGGCATTTCTTTGGGGGGCTGCACAGCCCTCCATGTGCTCGCCAGAGTTAGTCTGACTGCCATTAGGTACCGAGATGAGATCCTCAGACCCCTTGTGAGACCATATGCTGGTGCGGTTGGCCCTAGGTTCCTCCTAATACAAGACAATGCTAGACCTCATGTGGCTGGAGTGTGTCAGCAGTTCCTGCAAGAGGAAGGCATTGATGCTATGGACTGGCCCGCCCGTTCCCCAGACCTGAATCCAATTGAGCACATCTGGGACATCATGTCTCGCTCCATCCACCAGACTGTCCAGGAGTTGGCGGATGCTTTAGTCCAGGTCTGGGAGGAGATCCCTCAGGAGACCATCCGCCACCTCATCAGGAGCATGCCCAGGCGTTGTAGGGAGGTCATACAGGCAAGTGGAGGCCACACACACTACTGAGCCTCATTTTGACTTGTTTTAAGGACATTACATCAAAGTTGGATCAGCCTGTAGTGTGGTTTTCCACTTTAATTTTGAGTGTGACTCCAAATCCAGACCTCCATGTGTTGATAAATTTGATTTCCATTGATCATTTTGGTGTGATTTTGTTGTCAGCACATTCAACTATGCAAAGAAAAAAGTATTTAATAAGAATATTTCATTCATTCAGATCTAGGATGTGTTATTTTAGTGTTTTTTTTTCTTTTCTGAGCAGTGTATATTTATTGCATTTTTTTATCATGTACATTATTAGCCAAAGGAGATAGGAATCAGTGGAGGCAGTCACAGCATCTGAGGCCAGAGGGATTTCCTGCTTTGAGGAGCAAAGCGCTACAGTCCGGCTGCTGGCATCACTCCTCTCTACAGTTTCTCCAAGACTAAACTTTTTGCAATACAAAAAGCCTGTATAGTGAAAAAATATGGAAATAAAATGGACATCTGTTCATGTCAACAAATAATGTCTGTAAACGTTCACATCTATAGAATAAACACAATGCTCCTTTGTAAATGTTCACTGTCAAAACCGAGTACTTTCAGGCACAACGGAGGCTATCAGAGGTCTTTGTTTTTGTTTTGCTCCCTGTGGTATTTCACTTCACAGGCAACTTGGTGATAATGTCTTGGGACAAACTCTTGTTGAAGGCCAAAGTCAAGTTTATGAGTCTCTTGCAGACACATGCCATTAACTGCAAATCAGACACACGTGCTCAGGCTTAAGCCAAGCTTGCTGGGACTGTAGTCCGGAGGCTCTAACTCCCCTCGCACCCGCTGGAGCAAGAACAGAATCCAGGCTCATTTCTGAACTAAAGTGCACGACTTCAATACACCATTTCACTTTTTCAAATGTGGGTTAAGGGTTGGGGGACTGGCAGCTGCTATTTATCTCAAGCGCATTGTTTAAATGGCATCTGTTCCAAAGTTTGAAGTTTAAGTTTAATAGCAACATGCACAGGATACAACAGCTGTAAAACAGTATAGTGAAAATGTTAACCTTGAGAGCTCTTTCCCTACACTGCAGTGATAGTAATAACTATAAAATAATAATAGAAAAGATCATTAAAATAAAAAACACACAACAAGTACGCCATAAGCTGAAGAAACACAAGAATACAAGTATATACAGGTCCGCAGGTCCGCATCAGTACCTTTTTCAATGTGCAGTGGTACTGGAGTGGTTGAGGTGTGTTTATACATAAAAATATGAGTAATGGTGACCGGTAGTAGGATAAATATTAGCTACTAATGGTAATGGCAAACAATAATCCATGAACAGCAGTGTAATGCTATTAATACATCTAATCATCAATCAGTATAACAGCAGCGTAGATGTGAGGTGGTGTAAGTGTGTGTGGTCAGTAATGAGTGTATGAGTGAGAGGGTATGAGTGAGGGTGTATGTGAGTGTGTGTGTGTGTGTGTGTGTGTGTGTGTGTGTGTGTGTGTGTGTGTGTGTGTGTGTGTGTGTGTGTGTGTGTGTGTGTGTGTGTGTGTGTGTGTGTGTGTGTGTGTGTGTGTGTGTGTGTGTGTGTGTGTGTGTGTGTGTGTGTGTGTGTAGAGACCAGTGGATGGGCATAGAGTCCGTATGGGCAGTTTGTTATGGGCAGTTTGTAGGAGAGGGAGAGCAGTACCTGTTAGCTATTTAACAATCTTATGGCCATGGGACAGAAGCTGTTTAGGAGTCTGTTGGTCTGAGCCTTGATGAATGGTTCCGGCTCCCGGACGGGAGCATGGAGAACAGTCCATGTCTTGGGTTGCTGGAGTCTTTGGACATTTTTCAGGCCTTTATCAAAAGCCGCCTGGGATGTACGTCCTGGTTTGCTGGGAGCTGTTCCCCAGTGATGCGCTGGGGCATCCGCACCACCCTGTGAAGGGCCTTCCGGTCGAGGTCGGTGCAGTTGCCATACCAGACGGTGATACACCCAGCCAGTATGCTCTCGATGGTGCAACTGTAAAAGTTTCTGAGGATCTGAGGAGCCAAACATGTCAGCCTCCTGAGGGGGAAGAGTGCCGTCTTCACAACTGTGCTGGTGGGAGAGGACCAGGTTAAGTCCTCAGTTATGTGGACACAGAGTAACTTGAAGCTCCACCACGGCTCCGTCGATATGGATGAGGGTTTGGATGAGGGTATGGGTTCGTTATTTCTTTGCCAAAAGAGCACTATTTTGGTGTCCTCTGGTACATTCTAATGACTTGACTATCAGCAATACACAGCTATATGATTGAATATTTTAATGAGTTTATTGAGAAAGATGTGACTTTACATGTGACTTTACAATTTAAAAAAATATTGTTAGTTGTTTTAGATATGCCTATATGATCAGGACTTTTATCTAAGAGAACATTATACCTTTTTTAACATTTAACCTGTCTTGGGATTGGTTTTATTTACAGTTTTACAGCAAGATATGAGATGCCACAATGATGTTTGTTCTTCAAATTATGTATTTTATTCAAACAGAAAAATTACGTTAATAGTCCACATTATTAAAGTTTTGTTTTTCCCAGGTTTTGACTCTCAAAATCACACGTTTTAAATATAAAAACAACTACATAGGATGTTCTAAGTTCACAACAATACTTAAACGACATCAGGAGACCACTTTTGAAGTCTGGGAAATTTAGATTTTTGGGTGTAGCTATTCTTTAATTTAAGTGCACACCTAGCAAGAGCCTGTTGTTTAGCTGTGTTTATGTAGCATATGTGATGGTAGAGCTTGCAAAACAAATATCCACTGGATTGATTCAAAATAATTATAATATCATTCTGCCAGGTAAGCATAGGCTAGTTAACATATAATTGAGAAGGTTTTTGGGAAGGGAGTGGCTCCTAATCCGTGACTGGATATTTTATGTCTGAGGCTCCATATCCGTGAGTGTGCAAATTCTCACAGTATCTTGTGAGAATTTGGGACTTCAGTCATTTTATCATGCCGAAACCAGACAATATACATAAAAGCCCAAAATATGATATTCACAATGTCACTAAGCAAAAAATATATATAAAAATCCACTATAATTTCAAAACATTATTTTGTCATGAGTTCAGTACCATTTGCTTGATTTTGGGAACCTACGATTATGGAGTATCGTTATTACAAATATATTTTTTTACAACTAACCGTCATTGTTCTATGTGGTCATTAGCTAGCTATCGTTAGCATGCTATTGTTAGCATGTTACAAACTCTGTGCTAGCTAGCTAGCCAGCATTAGCTACCTAGTTAACCAGCCTAGTAAACTCTAGTCCAGGGCCAAAATTCACAAAACCTTCTTAAGAATAAATGTATTCTCAAGGCAATTTTTTTCCTTCACTATTGACTTATGAAGAAAGTTCAGCAAAGTTGCTATTCCTCACAAAGGTTTTTGGAAATGTTAGTGTTATTTCTTATGTTTCTCCTTAAGCAAAAATAAAATAAAGCTCTTGGATTTGTCCTTGGAAATGTTCTTAATTCCAAGATAGCTGTACCCTTGTCTTAAACTCAGGGCAGTGAGAGAATAAGCTAATAAAAGCAATTTAACATTTAATTCACTCACAAGTTTAATCTGACATTTTTAGTATTGATTACTTGAAACCCAAGAACATGTTTTTGAACAATAATCTCAGCATGAAATATGCTAACATGATTGCCATTAATAGCTAGATAGCTAGCTAAATTGGCTGCCTAGCGACAACCATCTTAAGAAGATATTTAAGAAGTTTGTAAGAAGAAATTTAAGAAGTATGTAAGAAAATCATGAAATCTTAAGATATTGTTGAGGAATTGCACTTACAGTATGTTAGCGCAGCTGAAAACTGTTGAGAGGCAATACAAGAGGCTTCTTTAGACTAGTTGAGTATCTGGAGCATCAGCATTTGTGGGTTCAAGTACTGGCTCAAAATGATCGGAAACAAAGACCTTTCTTCTGAAACTCGTCAGTCTATTCTTGTTCTGAGAAATTAAGGCTATTCCATGCGAGAAATTGCAAAGAAACTGAAGATCTTGTACAACGCTGTGTACTACACCCTTCAGAGAACCGCGTAAACTGGCTATAACCAAAATAGAAAGAGGAGTGGGAGGCCCCGGTGCAGAACTGAGCAAGACAACAAGTACATTAGAGTGTCTAGTTTGAGAAACAGATGCCTCACTAGTCCTCAACTGGCAGCTTCATTAAATAGTACCCGCAAATCACCAGTCTCAACGTCAACAGTGAAGAGGCGACTCCGGGATGCTGGCCTTCTAGGCGGAGTTGCAAAGAAAATGCCATACCTTCTACTGGTCAATAAAATGAAAAGATTAAGATGGGCAAAAGAATACAGACACTGGACAGACCAATCTTGAGGTGTTGGATCACGAAGAAGAACATTCGTGAGATGCAGAAGAAATGAAAATATGCTGGAGGAGTGCTTGACACCATCTGTCAAGCCTGTTGGAGGCAATGTGATGGTCTGGGGGTGCTTTGGTGGTGGTAAAGTGGGAGATTTGTACAGGGTAAAAGGAATCTTGGAGAAGGAAGGCAATCACTCCATTTTGCAACACTATGCCATACCCTATGGACGGCGCTTAATTGGAGCCTATTTCCTCCTACAACAGGACAATGACCCAAAGCACAGCTCCAAACTATGCTAGTACTATTTAGGGGAGAAGCAGTCAGCTGGTATTCTGTCTATAATGGAGTAGCCTTCACAGTCACCGGATCTCAACCCAATTGAGCTGTTGTGGGAGCAGCTTGACCACATGGTATTTTATCGGAAAATATGTTTGTTTTGTTATTAATTAGTATATTTCAGTTTAACCACAACATTTGTTGTATTATTTGTTCCGTCTTTTCAGGTGGATTAAAATTTCTAATGCTTGTTTAAAAAATGATGATATTTTGGAGATTATTACGTTTTCAAATAGCCGAAAGTGAGCCGTTGTAATCTGAAAAAAGGGGAAAAGGCCATTCTTGAACATGGGGTGAGACATTCTTACTTTTGTATGACTGATGCCTTTAGTGAAAGGTCTAATGCTTTCGTTATATAAATTATAAATTATAAGGCAACACCATTAGCAAATAGGTAAACTGTGATATGACTAAAGAGTTAAATCAGGGTGATTTTTCCACAAATAGACAGGTATTTTCCTGTCCATGGTAGCAAGATCTTATCTATTTTTGCTAACTTTCTATAAAAAAGAGATAAGTTCTTTCTTTCAGGACATGTATACCGAATATGTCCATATCCCCGTCAGACCATTTTATTGGTAAACTACACGGTAATGTAAAAGTTGTATTTTTTTGTGATACAATATATAATATAGTACACTTATCATCATTTGGTTTTAATCCAGAGAGGTTAGAAAAAGTATCTAGATCAGGGGTGTCAAACATACGGCCCGCGGGCCGGAACCGGCCCCCAAGGAGGTTCGATCAGGCCCGCAGGATAATCTGAATGTGGAAAAAATGCATAAAAGACATGGAATTAATATTTTTAATTCGCTGCAATTCATGGATTATCCGCTAAGGGGCGCACTCTTTCCATCAGAGTAGAAGACAAGCCGCATCACTGAGACAGACTGAAAACAGCAGACGGTATCAATGCGCCATCTGCTGCTTGTTACGACGTTGTTAATATCATTAGCCAAAATGTCGTTATCCAAACGGAGAAAAGTAGATAAGGAGTGTAGAATTTTCAAAGAAAAATGGACCACGTCCTATTTATTTACAGAGATGCACGGAAAACCTTTGTGCTTGGTGTGTTTGAAACAAGTTTCGGTATTGAAGGAATATAATATTCGACGCCACTACGAGACTCATCACAGCGAAAAATATGACGGCTTGCAAGGACAACTGAGAAGAGATAAGATTAACGAATTGCTGGCGGGTCTGAGGAAACAGCAGTCAACTTTCATCCAGAGCCGAGAAGTCAGTGAAGCAGCGGTAAAAGCCAGCTACCTAATTGCTAGCGAAATAGCATTAGCATCGAAGCCGTATTCCGACGGTGACTTTGTTAAACGATGCATGATGAAGGCGGCTGAACTTGTATGTCCCGAGAAGCGACAAGCTTTTGCCAATATTAGCCTGACGAGGAATACTCGGCAGATTTGAAGGGCAAATTTGCCTCTGTAGGTCTGGACAGATTTTATCAGTATCTACTACCAGGGTACCCCAAATTAACAGCCCTGGCTGCTAAAATTGTGTGCATGTTTGGGACAACCTACCTTTGTGACAGCTAGTCAGGACATGACACCTGGTGTTGATGCACTTGTACAGGCCAAAAGATGCCAAGTTTCAGGTACAAATACAAGTCCAGACTAGACTAACACCTTTAAAATGCTGCCTTAGATACTGTTTGCATTGAAAGAATACAGCTCTGTGAAGATGAATCCTTACTGTGGTGATTTAAAAAATGTGCACTTTAATGTTAGTCAGCAGCTTCAAAACAAAAGTTGTGTGATGGAATTCTACTGTTCATACAACTCCATAAATGTTCAGTATGTATTGTATGTGTATGTATGTTTCATGTATGAAGTTTACAGATTTACAGGACAGGCGAACACTTTCTTCATTACACATTTAAAATCACTCTCCTTAGTTTGTAAGGTGTACGCAGGGATTACATTTAGATTTTATATGCGTATGTGTAAGTGGTTTAAAAATTCCTTTCTTTAAAAGTCTCATTTAATCTTAAAGTGCATTACTATATTTTTCAGTACCAATTAAAGTTTTGTGCCTTTGTACAATCAGTGGGATCAGTTGCAATGCATATTTGTGAATGATAAAAGTAAATTGCACATTTGTCTAAGGAAATATGAGGTGTTTCATGAAATGTTTTGTAAAAGGATAGTTCATTAAATTTCAATATTTTCCTAATGTTCTTGTGCTTCTTTACACCAAAACAAAGGAAATACATGATATTTTGGTTATTTATAGCAGAGTATGGTATAATTTTAATGGTCCGGCCCACTTGACATCTCCCTAGGCCGTATGTGGCCCACGATGCGAAATGAGTTTGACACCCCTGATCTAGATCCTCTTTGAGGCTGTAGAGGGATTCAAATTGTGGTTTTAAAAGAAAACATGAATCATCAGTGTACAACACCACATTTGTTTTTAAGCCACGGATTTCTAATCCCTTAATATTATTGTTGGGTCTAATTTTAACAGCTAACATTTCGATGGTAATAATAAATAGATATGCCGATAGTGGACAACCTTGTTTTACTCATCTTGACAGTTTAAAACTTTCTGAGATGTAGCCCTTATTTACACCTAGGGTTACGATACATAACTTTAACCCATTTTATAGAGATTCTCCAAAGTTTAAATATTCCAGGCATGTATATATAAACTCCAGTCGTACTTTAACAAAAGCCTTTTCAAAATCAGCTATGAAAACCAGGTGTCACGTTCTGACCTTTATTTCCTTTGTTTTGTATTTATTTAGTATGGTCAGGGCGTGAGTTGGGTGGGCAGTCTATGTTTGTTTTTCTAGGTTTTGGGTATTTCTATGTTTCGGCCTAGTATGGTTCTCAATCAGAGGCAGGTGTCATTCGTTGTCTCTGATTGAGAATCATACTTAGGTAGCCTGGGTTTCACTGTGTGTTTGTGGGTGATTCTGTCCTAGTTAAAAAAAAACATGTATCACCCAGTAGGCTTTGATAAAATTGTGAGTATCCTCGCCCACGTGGAAATTCTGTAAGAGTAATATATCAATTACATGATGGTACGACCGCATTCTGTCCCCTATCAACACTTTTAAAACTTTTGGTGCCAGAGAGAATTACTTTTTTATGTCATCAAGATGACTAGCTTGATTAAGCCTCCGCCATGTATATCTCACTAGGTCAGGGTATTTAAGTCTCTATATATCCACTAATTCCAATATATCCATGACATTCATGATTTCCTTTAGTGCCTGAGGGTGATAGTTTGTAGTGTGATTTCCTTAAGTGCCTGAGGGTGATAGTTTGTAGTGTGATTTCCTTAAGTGCCTGAGGGTGATAGTTTGTAGTGTGATTTCCTTAAGTGCCTGAGGGTGATAGTTTGCAGTGTGATTTCCTTAAGTGCCTGAGGGTGATAGTTTGTAGTGTGATTTCCTTAAGTGCCTGAGGGTGATAGTTTGTAGTGTGATTTCCTTAAGTGCCTGAGGGTGATAGTTTGTAGTGTGATTTCCTTAAGTGCCTGAGGGTGATAGTTTGTAGTGTGATTTCCTTAAGTGCCTGAGGGTGATAGTTTGTAGTGTGATTTCCTTAAGTGCCTGAGGGTGATAGTTTGTAGTGTGATTTCCTTAAGTGCCTGAGGGTGATAGTTTGTAGTGCGATTTCCTTTACGGTCCATCGCTCACTTTGTGCCTGACAGGCAGGCGCCTCTCCTATCAATGGGATTGCTAGCAGATGCAGATCGTTCATTCTAGCGGGAAATGGGCTCGACGGACTAGTGAATTTAAACTTTTAAATAAAAAAATAGCCTAGTTACTGTGGAGTGGAAAATGTAGCCGGCTGAAAATGATTCTGTAACCGGCTGATTACGGCCGACAGCCGGCGCTAAATGTTAAACACGGATGATAATGAATTCTCAGGGGACAGAAATCATATTCACACCAACTAGATAAAAAAACTTGATAAGGGGAACCTGATAAGGTTTCAATTCATTTCAATACAACAGACCAATTTAATCCCAGAGACCCAACCCAATGTACTGGTAGACTTTAGCTTAGTGAACAGTAGGGGCTAACAGCTGTTGGTCAAGTTCAACAACCACAGAAACCACACCATTTCTCCCAGAGCTGTTTCTTCCATACTTTGTGACTTTCCCATTACAGGTTTTCCCAATTGCTGATGATAATAGGCATTGTTTTTTTCCTCTTCCCTATTGAATTGCCTGCAGGGAATTCAGCCATAACTCAATTCCCGGCATTAGACCCAAGCAATAACTTCCCAGAAATAGAGCAAGACTGACCTCACTTTAAAAAAATGCCTGCGGAGACAAAAGCCAGTATTCAGACCCATTTTTTCCATCTTTGTTTGCAGTGCATCACAGGGCCTCATGCACGGACATCAGGGTAGTCATTGTTAGAGTTAGAACAAACTAGGTTTACCTCACCTCTCATCTCTCCCTCTTTCTCTCAGGGTCTGGCCGAACCCAAAGACCCTTCACTCTGATTCAAAGGGAATCAAGTTGCACTGAGTACGTTGTAATGCCATTGGCATGCTTTTGTCTGCTCAAAGTGGTTGTGGATCATGAAATGAAAAGAGTATTTTCAACAGGCCGAGAATACATCCAAAAATGTGTAGGCTACACCCTCAACTACAATCATATCGAAAGACATTGAAACCATGGACTTATTCAGCCACATAGTGGACCGGACACACTCAAACTGCAACAGTGGCTACTGAAACACCGTACTGAAGGATCGCCTACTACACTACAGAAAAACTGAAGGATAGCCTACTACACTACAGAAAGATAGCTTGGTACACTACTGAAGGATAGACATTACCGAAATACTTTTTAAAATGTAACCTTTATTTAACTAGGCAAGTCAGTTAAGAACAAATTCTTATTTACAATGACAGCTAAACCCAGATGACACTGGGCCCATTGTGCACTGCCCTAGGGATTCCAAATCACAGCCGGATGTGATACAGCCTGGATTTGAACCAGGGACTGTAGTGACACCTCTTGCACTAAGATGTAGTGCCTTAGACCACTGCACCGCTAGGGAGCTTTGTACACTACAGAAAGACTGAAGGATATCTTGGTAAACTACTGAAAGACTGAATGATATCTTGGTACACTACTGAAAGACTGAAGGATATATTGGTACACTACTGAAAGACTGAATGATATCTTGGTACACTACTGAAAGACTGGAGGATAGGCTGCACACACAAACCGAGAGCTCCTTCATTTCACAATATCCTCTCTCCATCATCTCTTTTTCTCTGTGTGTCCTGAGGTGAACTCTGAACATTCCTTCCACCTCAGCTCTCTTAGTCACGGCTGAAAATGGATTGATCTACTTCCTCTGCTCCGGCTCCACACCACCCCCCATGCCATATGTACACCCCACTTCAAGGTCTCCTGCAGCCAGCCTGAAGGGCATCTCTCCTGGGCAAGGAAACCCCCAGGGGGCTGCAGCCTGATCAGCTGAATCCCACCACTGGACAGAATGACGGCTGCTGCCTGTCTGAAAGAGAAAGACTGGCTATGAAGGCTGGTATCACCATGATATCACCATCCATGTTACTCTGTTTAATAGAATGGTTTCTTGTCTCGAACTAAAAACCCATTCCCCAGATTAGGCTGGGCAACCTAAGAGACAATGTAGATTTCTAAATAATTTTTTTGAGTTAAAAGTACATTTTATTTTACCACATAAACAACAGTAGCACACTCAGGTACATTATTCCTTTACAAGTTTGTTCAAATCTGTCTTTGGTCTGACAACCATTTACATCATTACATTTAAGTCATTTAGCAGACGCTCTTATCCAGAGCGACTTACAAATTGGTGCATTCACCTTATAACAAACATCCAGTGGAACAGTCACTTTACAATAGTGCATCTAAATCTTAAAAGGGGGGTGAGAAGGATTACTTATCCTATCCTAGGTATTCCTTAGGGTACTGTTAGAATAAACTGATCCTCATGCACTTCTTTTGTAGCCAGAGTTCAGCTGAGAACACTGACTTGTTGATCCTGTTGTGGAGGCCTCCCTGTAGAACACTGACTTGTTTAGGCTGTTGTGGAGGCCTCCCTGTAGAACACTGACTTGTTTAGGCTGTTGTGGAGGCCTAAGCTGTAGAACACTGACTTGTTGAGGCTGTTGTGGAGGCTTCCCTGTAGAACACTGACTTGTTGAGGCTGTTGTGGAGGCCTCCCTGTAGAACACTGACTTGTTGAGGCTGTTGTGGAGGCTTCCCTGTGGAACACTGACTTGTTGAGGCTGTTGTGGAGGCCTCCCTGTAGAACACTGACTTGTTGAGGCTGTTGTGGAGGCTTCCCTGTAGAACACTGACTTGTTGAGGCTGTTGTGGAGGCCTCCCTGTAGAACACTGACTTGTTGAGGCTGTTGTGGAGGCTTCCCTGTAGAACACTGACTTGTTGAGGCTGTTGTGGAGGCCTCCCTGTAGAACACTGACTTGTTGAGGCTGTTGTGGAGGCTTCCCTGTAGAACACTGACTTGTTGAGGCTGTTGTGGAGGCCTCCCTGTAGAACACTGACTTGTTGAGGCTGCTGTGGAGGCCTCCCTGTAGAACACTGACTTGTTGAGGCTGTTGTGGAGGCCTCCCTGTAGAACACTGACTTGTTGAGGCTGTTGTGGAGGCCTCCCTGTAGAACACTGACTTGTTTAGGCTGTTGTGGAGGCCTCCCTGTAGAACACTGACTTGTTTAGGCTGTTGGGGAGGCCTAAGCTGTAGAACACTGACTTGTTTAGGCTGTTGGGGAGGCCTAACCTGTAGAACACTAACTTGTTGAGGCTGTTGTGGAGGCCTCCCTGTAGATCATTGACTTGTTTAGGCTGTTGTGGAGGCCTCCCTGTAGAACACTGACTTGTTGAGGCTGTTGGGGAGGCCTAACCTGTAGAACACTGACTTGTTGAGGCTGTTGTGGAGGCCTCCCTGTAGAACACTGACTTGTTGAGGCTGTTGTGGAGGCCTCCCTGTAGAACACTGACTTGTTTAGGCTGTTGTGGAGGCCTCCCTGTAGAACACTGACTTGTTTAGGCTGTTGTGGAGGCCTCCCTGTAGAACACTGACTTGTTTAGGCTGTTGGGGAGGCCTAAGCTGTAGAACACTGACTTGTTTAGGCTGTTGGGGAGGCCTAACCTGTAGAACACTAACTTGTTGAGGCTGTTGTGGAGGCCTCCCTGTAGATCATTGACTTGTTTAGGCTGTTGTGGAGGCCTCCCTGTAGAACACTGACTTGTTGAGGCTGTTGGGGAGGCCTAACCTGTAGAACACTGACTTGTTGAGCCTGTTGTGGAGGCCTCCCTGTAGAACACTGACTTGTTGAGGCTGTTGTGGAGGCCTCCCTGTAGAACACTGACTTGTTGAGGCTGTTGTGGAGGCCTCCCTGTAGATGAGACAACTATAGAACATTGAGCCACTATGTTGTTGTGTAGTATGTTTGTTTTGGCTTTGTGTCACGCGTCCATTAGCTACACTGTTTTGTTCTTCTATCCTCATGGGGACCTAAAATGTATTTCCATTTCAAATCATATTTTCCCTAACCAATAAACTTAACCCTAACCCTAAACCTAAACTGTAACCAAAAAACTAAACCTAACCACTAAACCCTTACCCTAATTCTAACCCCAATTGTAACCCTAAACCTAACCCCTAAGCTTAAAATAACCGTTGTACTCAAGGGTATGTGGGAAATGTCCCCACAAGGGACTTTTCCTTGTTTTACTATCCTTTTAGGGACGTTTGGGAATTGTAGGTCCCCATAAGGATAGAAGAACCAACACACACACTTCTCCTATTGTTAGCTAGTAGAGACATACTAATCCCCTACCTCACCGTTGGCCAAAAATAATGTTGACACCAGCAGAACTGGTAAGCACTCTCATAGAGGGCATTTTATCAACTAGAGTTGCACATTTTGGGGAATATTCAGAGGTGGAAACTTTCCGTGGGAATTAACGGGAATATATGGGAATTAACGGAAATATGTACAAATTAATATTAACACCATTTAAATGTAGATGTTTTTTGCATTGGATAAATTTACCATATCTTATGGAGACAGAAACAAAAACCTTTTACCTTATCATAAGTAGACATAATTGCAAATGATTAAATCCTTCCAATAAAAAAAATATTATTTAGTTACGAAATTAACTTTAATTAAATGAGTTGACTCTTCACACGGGATGATTTCACTGAACAACAAAAGAAAGGGAACATTGAATGATCCCCAATGATCAATCGCAAAATGTTTTCAACATACATCTGTAAAATTATAGTCTAGAAACTAAAGCTTTGGTTGTCTTCCTCTCAGGCTTCCATGTCTTCTCCCTGGACCTCCTCAATGTCCACCTCATGAACATCAGACTCTGAGGCCTCATCGTCACTGTCACTTTCCAACCTTGTTGAGGATGTCTCGTTGACAGGCTCAAAAAGACTCAAATTTGTCCAGATGACCACCAATTTTTCAATTCTTGTATTGGTCAGCCTGTTGCGTGCTTTGGAGTGTGTGTTCCCAAACAAGGACCAGTTGCGCTCTGAGGTGGCTGATGTTGGTGGGATTTGGAGGATGAAGGCATCAGGGGAAGCACCTCAGATCTAAAAAGTCCTTTGGCTGATGAGATATGTTGGCACGACTGCCATATTGCATCTCCATCCCAAAGCTCTTGCTTGGAAGTGTACTTCGCCAGACTGCCAAGAACCTTGTCCTCATCCTGGCCAAGGTGGCGAGACACGGTAGTGATGACACCATAGGCCTGTTGATCTCTGCACCAGACAGGATGATCTTGCCAGCATACTTGGGGTCCAACACGCTGCGGCGTGTATGGGCTTCAGGCAGAAGTTTTCACGCTTTTTAATGTATTTCAGAACTGCAGTTTCTTCCGCTTGGAGCAACAGTGAAGTGGGCAGGGAAGTACAGATTTCTTACATCTGCAAGCAGATTCTGAACATCAGACAGGATGGCCTCTCTCAATCCGTAAAATGGCTATTTCTATAGGTTTCAGGATTTTCAGGCTGCTTACCACTCTCTCTGAAAATACATCATCCAGGAGAATCCTCTTGATGGGGCTGTCCATATTGGCAGACTGTGATATGGCCATTTCTTGGAGAGACTCCTTCCCCTCCAAGAGACTGTCAAACATGACAACACCACCCCAACGGGTGTTGCTGGGCAGCTTCAATGTGGTGCTTTTATTCTTCTCACTTTGCTTGGTGAGGTAGATTGCTGCTATGACTTGATGACCCTTCACACACCTAACCATTTCCTTGGCTCTCTTGTGGAGTGTATCCATTGTTTTCAGTGCCATGATGTCCTTGAGGAGAAGATTCAATGCATGAGCAGCACAGCCAATGGGTGTGATGTGAGGGTAGGACTCCTCCACTTTAGACCAAGCAGCGGTGTGGCTGTGCCCTCGTAGAATACTGGTTGAGGGGTGGAGATTATGTAGTTAATTATTCCTTGCCCATGCAGCAGAGATGATTGCAATACAGTCTGCTTTCTCTATGATTTGCTTGTACTTCACTTGAACTCTGTTGCATCCAGAAAATTAGTAGGTAAAGCATGTCTGGTTGGAGGGGTGTATGCTGGGCGAAGAACATTCAGAAATCTCGTCCAATACACATTTTCTTTGAGCATCAGATGTGAACCAGTTGCATACACAGCTCGAGCAAGACATTCATCAGCATTTATCTGACTACGTTCCTCCATTGAGTTAAAAAAACTTCTGATTCCAGGAGGACCATGAGCTGTTGCTATTGATAAGGTGTCTGATTCATAATGTTGACCTCGCATAGAGATTAGAGTGGACGATTAATTAGGGCCGATTTCAAGTTTTCATAACAATTGGAAATCGGTATTGTTGGACACCGATTTTGCCGATTTTTTAAAAATTATTTATTTTACCTATATTTAACCAGGCAAGTCAGTTAAGAACACATTCTTATTTTCAATGACGGCCTAGGAACGTTGGATTAACTGCCTAGTTCAGGGTCAGAATGACAGATTTTCACCTTGTCGGCTCGGCGGATCCAATCTTGCAACCTTACAGTTAACTAGTCCAATGCAATAACGCCTGCCTCTCTCTCGTTGCACTCCACAAGGAGACTGACTCGTGTCCTGCGTTGCGTATAATCTGACTGAGCATAAAAGCATACACGTATCTAAGTATCTGACTGAGCGGTGGTAGGCAGAAGCAGGCGCGTAAACATTAATTCAAACAGCACTTTCGTGCGTTTTTCCAGCAGCTCTTCGTTGTGCGTCAAGCATTGAGCTGTTCATGACTCAAGCCTATCAACTCCCGAGATGAGGCTGGTGTAACCGAAGTGAAATGGCTAGCTTGTTAGCGCGCACTAATAGCGTTTCAAACGTCACTCGCTCTGAGCCTTGGGGTGGTTGTTTCCCTTGCTCTGCATGAGTAATGCTGCTTCGGGGGTGGCTGTTTTAGTTGTGTTCCTGGTTCGAGCCCAGGGAGGAGCGAGGAGAGGGATGGAAGCTATACTGTTACACCGGCAATACTAAAGTGCCTATAAGAACATCCAATAGTCAAAGGTTAATGAAAAACAAATGGTATAGAGGGAAATAGTCCTATAATTCCTATAATAACTACAACTTAAAACTTCTTACCTGGGAATATTGAAGACTCATGTTAATAGGAACCACCAGCTTTCATATGTTCTCATGTTCTGAGCAAGGAACTGAAACGTTAGCTTTCTTACATTGCACATATTTCACTTTTTACTTTCTTCTCCAACACTTTGTTTTTGCATTATTTAAACCAAATTGAACATGTTTCATTATTTATTTGAGGCTAAATTGATTTTATTGATGTATTATATTAAGTTAAAATAAGTGTTCATTCAGTATTGTTATAATTGCCATTATTACAACAAAAAAATTATAATAATAGCCAATTAATCGGTATCAGCTTTTTTGGTCCTCCAATAACCGGTATCAGTATCGGTGTTGAAAAATCATAATCAGTCAACCTCTAATAGAGATAGAGGGACTTGTGTCAGAGGTTGCTTGTTGTGAGCGCTGAGGGAACTTTATGCACATGGACAGATAATTCTGCATCTTTGTTGCATTCTTCACATATGATTTGGCACAGTATTTGCAAATGTACATAGCTTTTCCTTCTACATTAGCTGCAGTGAAATGTCAACACACATCAAATAGTGCATGTGGCATTTTCCTGTAAAGATTAGAGAAAAATGTGTAAAAGAAACCCAAATATAATTCCATGTACAGATAAATATTAGCAGTTAAACAACTGTAAGATAAAATGTTTAAAAATTAAACATGTATGGAAACAGGTGAATTAACACTCCTCAGTTAGCAGGCTCAAGCATGCAAAAACCCACATGGTGGCAAAAACTAACTAGCAGAAATTGTTAAGTTAAAAATGATTTAAATACACTTTGCTGTAGGCAAAGTTAACTTAGCTTAACTTAACTCTAGTTAACTTCTTGACGCACCCATCCCTTTAGCAGGATCATTTTCATAAACACCCGCTGAATTGCAGCACACCAAATTCAAATTAATTACTAAAAATATTTAATTTTCATGAAATCACAAGTGCAATATAGCAAAACACAGCTTGGCTTGTTGTTAATCCACCTGGCGTGTCAGATTTCAAAGCTTTTCGGCGAAAGCATAAGAAGCGTTTATGTAAGAACATCTCTCTCAATAGACAAAATATTACAAACACTAGCAGCCAAGTAGATTGGTCACGAAAGTCAGAAAAGCAATAGATTAAATCGCTTACCTTTTTTTTTTATTTTTTTTTTATTTCACCTTTATTTAACCAGGTAGGCAAGTTGAGAACAAGTTCTCATTTACAATTGCGACCTGGCCAAGATAAAGCAAAGCAGTTCGACACATACAACGACACAGAGTTTCACGTGGAGTAAAACAAACATACAGTCAATAATACAGTAGAAACAAGTCTATATACGATGTGAGCAAATGAGGTGAGATAAGGGAGGTAAAGGCAAAAAAAGGCCATGGTGGCAAAGTAAATACAAGAAAGCAAGTAAAACACTGGAATGGTAGATTTGCAGTGGAAGAATGTGCAAAGTAGAAATAAAAAATAATGGGGTGCAAAGGAGCCAAATAAAATAAATAAATAAAATAAAAACAGTAAGGAAAGAGGTACTTGTTTGGGCTAAATTATAGGTGGGCTATGTACAGGTGCAGTAATCTGTGAGCTGCTCTGACAGCTGGTGCTTAAAGCTAGTGAGGGAGATAAGTGTTTCCAGTTTCAGAGATTTTTGTAGTTCGTTCCAGTCATTGGCAGCAGAGAACTGGAAGGAGAGGCGGCCAAAGAAATAATTGGTTTTGGGGGTTACCAGAGAGATATGCCTGCTGGAGCGCGTGCTACACGTGGATGATGCTATGGTGACCAGCGAGCTGAGGTAAGGGGGTACTTTACCTAGCAGGGTGTTGTAGATGACATGGAGCCAGTGGGTTTGGCGACAAGTATGAAGCGAGGGCCAGCCAACGAGAGCGTACAGGTCGCAATGGTGGGTAGTATATGGGGCTTTGGTGACAAAACGGATGCACTGTGATAGACTGCATCCAATTTGTTGAGTAGGGTATTGGAGGCTATTTTGTAAATGACATCGCCGAAGTCGAGGATTGGTAGGATGGTCAGTTTTACAAGGGTATGTTTGGCAGCATGAGTGAAGGATGCTTTTTTGCGAAATAGGAAGCCAATTCTAGATTTAACTTTGGATTGGAGATGTTTGATGTGGGTCTGGAAGGAGAGTTTACATTCTAACCAGACACCTAGGTATTTGTAGTTGTCCACGTATTCTAAGTCAGAGCCGTCCAGAGTAGTGATGTTGGACAGTTTGCCTGGAGGGTTGTTAACACAGTGTCCAAAGAAGGGCCAGAAGTATACAGAATGGTGTCGTCTGCGTAGAGCTGGATCAGAGACTCACCAGCAGCAAGAGCGACATCATTGATGTATACAGAGAAGAGAATCGGTCCAAGAATTGAACCCTGTGGCACCCCCATAGAGACTGCCAGAGGTCCGGCCCGCAGACCCTCCGATTTGACACACTGAACTCTATCAGAGAAGTAGTTGGTGAACCAGGCGAGGCAATCTTTTGAGAAACCAAGGCTGTCGAGACTGCCAATGGGGATGTGGTGATTGACAGAGTCGAAAGCCTTGGCCAGATCAATGAATACGGCTGCACAGTAACGAGTCTTATCGATGGCGGTTAAGATATCGTTTAGGACCTTGAGCGTGGCTGAGTTGCACCCATGACCAGCTCTGAAACCAGATTGCATAGCAGAGAGGGTATGGTGAGATTCGAAATGGTCGGTAATCTGTTTGTTGACCTTTGATGATCTTAGGGTGTTTGCACTCACGAGACTCCCAGTTACACAATAAATGTTCCTTTTGTTCCATAAAGATTATTTTTATATCCAAAATACCTCCATTTGTTTGGCGCGTTATGTTCAGAAATCCACAGGCTCGAGTGGTCACGACATCGCAGATGAAAATTCCAAATAGTATCTGTAATGTCCACAGAAACATGTCAAAGCTTTTTATAATCAATCCTCAGGTTGTTTTTAAAATATATAATCGATAACATATCAACCGGGACTGTCGCTTTTTCAATAGGAGAAGGAGAGACAATGGCTGCCCCACTCTGTTGCGCAAGCAAAACTCTGCGAACACCCAGCTATCCACTGACGCAATGTTATATTTCTCGCTCATTTTTTCAAAATAACAGCCTGAAACTATGTCTAAAGACTGTTGACACCTTGAGGAAGCCATAGGAAAAGGAATCTGGTTGATATCCCTTTAAATGGAGACAAGGCATCCAATGGAAACAGAGATCTTTCAGGAAAAACAGCACTTCCTGGTTTGATTTTCCTCAGGTTTTCGCCTGCAATATCAGTTCTGTTATACTCACAGACAATATTTCAACAGTTTTGGATACTTTAATGTGTTTTCTGTCCTAATCTGACAATTATCTGCATATCCTAGTTTCTGGGCCTGAGAAAGTCCGTTTCAAATGGGTACGTTTTTTAGGCAAAAACAAAAATCCTGCCCCCTACACTCAAGAAGTTAATAAAAAATCATGTATGTCATATAAAATATATTCACCCCACCCAGTATTGTAATCAAAACTTACCAGAAAGCATGTAGTCCTTGGCTCAGATAGTGTAGTAGTGTGGGCTCAATAGCATCTCATTAGTGTGCAAGATCTTTAGAATCAGCTGTGCAGTCGTAGCCAAAAGTTTTGAGAATGACACAAATATAAATTTTCACAACGTTTGCTGCTTCGGTGTCTTTAGATATTTTTGCCAGATGTCACTATGGAATACTGACGTATAATTAATAAGCATTTCATAAGTGTCAAAGGCCTTTATTGACAATTAAATTAACTTCTTATGGCTGGGGGCAGTATTGAGTAGCTTGGATGAATAAGGTGCCCAGAGTAAACTACCTGCTACTCAGGCCCAGTTGCTAATATATGCATATTATTAGTAGATTTGGATAGGAAACACTCTCAAGTTTCTAAAACTGTTAGAATGATGTCTGTGAGTATAACAGAACACAAATGGCAGGCAAAAACATGAGAAAGAATCCAACCAGAAAGTGGGAAATCTGAGGTTTGTAGTTATTCAAGTCATTGCCTATAGAATATACAGTGTCTATGGGGTCATATTGCACATCCTGAGGCTTCCATTAGATGTCAACAGTCTTTAGAACGTTGTTTGATGCTTCTACTTTGAAGGAGAGGGGAATGAGAGCTGAATGAGTCAGGGCTCTGCCAGAGTGGCATGAGCTGATCACACGTGCTCACGTGAGAGTTAGCTTGCGTTCCATTGCATTTCTACAGACAAAGGAATTCCCCGGTTGGAACATTATTGAAGATTTATGTTAAAAACATCCTAAAGGTTGATTCTATACTTTGTTTGACATGTTTCTACGAACAGTGATATGACTTTTCGTCTGAACTTTCGCCTGGACTTGCCCGCGCCTTGTGAGCTTGGATTGTGTACTAAACGCACAAACAAAAAGGAGGTATTTGGACATAAATTATGGACTTTATCGAACAAATCAAACATTTATTGTGGAACTGGGATTCCTGGGAGTGCATTCTGATAAACATCATCTAAGGTAAGTGAATATTTATAAAGCTATTTCTGACTTCTGTTGACTCCACAGCATGGCAGATATCTGTATGGCTTGTTTTGTTGTCTGAGCGCTGTAATATTGGATGATAAATAACCTAGCAGTGGCAGCTATTAGTCTACTATAGGGCGAGACGGCTTGGTTGGTTTCTGGCTCGCCTCTCACTCCATCCTCCCTGCTCCTTGTGTCACTCGCTCACTCACAGTAGCCTACACACAGCACACACGGCTCCTGCTAGAGTATCACCTCTATCTGGGGCGGCAGGGTAGCCTAGTGGTTAGAGTGTTGGACTAGTAACCAATTTGTAAGTCGCTCTGGATAAGAGCGTCTGCTAAATGACTTAAATGTAATGTAATGTAACCAGAAGGTCAAACCCCCGAGCTGACAAGGTACAAATCTGTCGTTCTGCCCCTGAACAGGCAGTTAACCCAGGCCGTCATTGAAAATAAGAATTTGTTCTTAACTGACTTGCCTGGTTAAATAAAGGTAAAATAAAAAATAAAATATCTACGTCCTCTCCCTGGCGCTTTATCAGCTCTGGTTAATAAAGTAGATTAAAAATGGACTTTTCTGGTGCTTCTTTCAATTTGATCAGGTCTGGATCCGATCAGGTCTATACAGAACGGGAATAGTTGTCCTCTGGTCCGTTTGAGACCTCTATATTATGCATATCGGGTCCGGATGGGAAAAGGCCGTGGTCCATTTCAGAACGTGAAGGCCTCTACTTTCCATGCTTACTAAATGTTTGCACTTTTGGTGACTTGACATACATTGCATACTCTATGAATATGAACATAACGCATTATGCATTACCTTTATTTGAGGGTGATTCTTATGATATTGCCAGCAGTAAGAGTTTAGTTAAATTTCTATTTACTGCCCTAAACTTGCCAGGCCCTAGACAGCGCCAAAAACAACTAATCAGAGTTTAACAGGTTAAATCTTAACCATCTGTAACTCTCTCACACTCATGTACAAACAAACACAAACACACATGCATACATACTACTTAAGCATGGACGCACCCACCAACACACACCTTCCCACAATCTTTCCCACAAGGACTTAGGAAATAATTAAGCCATATTTTCACACAGTTGGCTCTGGGAGTAATCTCAACAAGATGTAGAAAAGTCTCAGATCTGTTAAACACTTTACATCAGCTACTGTGTCAGTTGTCCGTGTACTGTTCAATTGTATATTTTATAGGCCTAACAGAAAAAAATGTAATTTATATGGAAAGAATAGTTACAGGTAATAAAAAGAAAATATCAGATACCTTTACTGTAATCCACATATTTGGTCTAACATGATTAGGCCTATAACCACTTGTAAAATGCTTTAACTTACTGCACACACGTGGCCAGAAACTTCTGAAGGAATAGGCCTACCTGGGCTGACAGGTAGCCTAGTTAAGAGTGTCTGGCCAGTGAACGAAAGGTTGCCAGTTTGAATCCCTGAGCTGACTAGGTAAAAAAAAAAATCAGCCTATGTGCCCTTGAGCAAAGGCACTTAACATGAATTGCTCCTGTAAGTCACTCTGGATAAGAGCATCTGTTAAATTACTCAAATATGAATATACATAAGCAAGAAGAAAAATAGAAGGAGATAATTAAATGGACTGAACCATATTGGAATGCCATGATGATGTCAGTCTCAATGGTTGTCATTCTAAATAAGAATTTGTTCCCTAACTGACTTGCCTTGTTAAATAAGATAAATGGTGCCTTGGCTGTCCAGGAATCCTCAGGCCACATCTTCAGAAACACAGAGAAGTATTTTTGCACAGGCCTAAAGTTACTCCTTTTTCATTAGGGAATTTATACTGGGAAAGTATTTGAGAAAGCTGTATATGATTTCATTCCAGTGGTGGTCGGTGCCATTTAAGATGAGGTAGGACAATATACACTGCTCAAAAAAATAAAGGGAACACTTAAACAACACAATGTAACTCCAAGTCAATCACACTTCTGTTAAATCAAACTGTCCACTTAGGAAGCAACTCCGATTGACAATACATTTCACATGCTGTTGTGGAAATAGAATAGACAACAGGTGGAAATTATAGGCAATTAGCAAGACACCCCCAATGAAGGAGTGGTTCTGCAGGTGGTGACCACAGACCACTTCTCAGTTCCTATGCTTCCTGGATGATGTTTTGGTCACTTTTGAATGCTGGCGGTGCTTTCACTCTAGTGGTAGCATGAGACAGAGTCTACAACCCACACAAGTGGCTCAGGTAGTGCAGCTCATCCAGGATGACACATCAATGCAAGCTGTGGCAAGAAGGTTTGCTGTGTCTGTCAGCGTATTGTCCAGAGCATGAAGGCGCTGCCCGGAGACAGGCCAGTACATCAGGAGATGTGGAGGAGGCCGTAGGAGGGCAACAACCAAGCAGCAGGACCGCTACCTCCGCCTTTGTGCAAGGAGGAGCAGGAGGAGTACTGCCAGAGCCCTGCAAAATTACCTCCAGCAAGCCACAAATGTGCATGTGTCTGCTCAAATGGTCAGAAACTGACTCCATGAGGGTGGTATGAGGGCCCAACGTCCACAGGTGGGGGTTGTGCTTACAGCCCAACACCGTGCAGGACGTTTGGCATTTGCCAGAGAACACCAAGATTGGCAAATTCGCCACTGGCGCCCTGTGCTCTTCACAGATGAAAGCCGGTTCACACTGAGCACATGACAGACGTGACAGAGTCTGGAGACGCCATGGAGGACGTTCTGCTGCCTGCAACATCCTCCAGCATGACCGGTTTGGCGGTGGGTCAGTCATGGTGTGGGGTGGCATTTCTTTGGGGGACCGCACAGCACTCCATGTGCTCGCCAGAGGTAGCCTGACTGCCATTAGGTACCGAGATGAGATCCTCAGACCCCTTGTGAGACCATATGCTGGTGCGGTTGGCCCTGGGTTCCTCCCAATGCAAGACAATGCTAGCCCTCATGTGGCTGGAGTGTGTCAGCAGTTCCTGCAAGAGGAAGCCATTGATGCATTGATGCTATGGATTGGCCCGCCCGTTCCCCAGACCTGAATCCAATTGAGCACATCTGGGACATCATGTCTCGCTCCATCCACCAACGCCACGTTGCACCACAGGCTGTCCAGGAGTTGGCGGATGCTTTAGTCCAGGTCTGGGAGGAGATCCCTCAGGAGACCATCCGCCACCTCATCAGGAGCATGCCCAGGCATTGTAGGGAGGTCATACAGGCACGTGGAGGCCACACACACTACTGAGCCTAATTTTGACTTGTTTTAAGGACATTACATCAAAGTTGGATCAGCCCGTAGTGTGGTTTTCCACTTTAATTTTGAGTGTGATTCCATTGATCATTTTTGTGTGATTTTGTTGTCAGCACATTCAACTATGTCAAGAAAAAAGTATGTAATAAGAATATTTCATTCATTCAGGATGTGTTATTTTAGTGTTCCCTTTATTTTTTTGAGCAGTGTATTTTTTTATAAGTGTAACAGTATAGACTTTAAGTCCGTCCCCTCGCCCCGACCTGGGCGCGAACCAGGAACGCTCTGCTCACGTCAACAGTCACCCTCGAGGCATCGTTACCCATCGCTCCACAAAAGCCACGCCCCTTGCAGAGCAAGGGGAACTACTACTTCTCGGTCTCAGAGCAAGTGACGTCACCGATTGAAACGCCACTAGCGCACACCACGCTAACTAGCTAGCCATTTCACATCGGCTACATAAGCATGGACTTATTTCTATTACAGCATATTGGATGACTGCCTGTCACGCCTTGTCACAATATTTTTGTGTTTTCGTTATATATTTGGTCAGGCCAGGGTGTGACATGGGTTTATATGTTGTGTTTCGTATTGGGATTTTGTAGGCATTGGGATTGCGGCTGAGTAGGGGTGTAGCATAGGTTTGGCTGCCTGTGGCGGTTCTCAATCAGAGTCAGGTGATTCTCGTTGTCTCTGATTGGGAACCATATTTAGGTAGCCGGGGTTTCACTGTGTATTTCGTGGGTGATTGTTCCTGTCTCTGTGTAGTGTTCACCAGATAGGCTGTAATTAGGTTTCACGTTCCGTTTGTTGTTTTTGTATTTATTAAGTTATTTCATGTATCGCGATTATTCATTAAAGAACATGAGTAACAACCACGCTGCATTTCGGTCCGACTCTCTTTCGACAAACGAAGAACGCCGTTACACTGCCATTCATATTCCACTCAACCAGCTTAATGTAACATCGATAGGTTTAGGCAACTACACGATACTCAAATTTTCCCTATACCATCATGAGGTTGCTAGAACCTAGCCGATGAATGAACGTTTAAAATGTAGGTGCACAGATCAAGAGTTATTTGAGGTGACAGACATTGACACATTCAATACAGCCCTGCACACTCTTGCCTGCATCTAGCTGATCTAGGGTGTAATCATTAAATGATTACACCCCTGATCAAACACAAACACAGTTCACTTTCATATCAGCCACATACAAACAGCATGATCCCTTTGATCTTTGTATAATTAATTACAGCATTTACGCGCTCACTTCCTCTCACCCTTTCCCTTCACTTGAGGACTTCAGTGCACAACACATCAGCTGTCTGTGACCAGGCGAAAAAAACATTCCAAGCCGAACCTTCAAATCATAACCGCGAACAGCTACATCATTGTCACCATATTAACGTCATTGTCAACATAACTACTAGAACTAACACGTTGGTAAACCCGCTACAATCATGCAGCACAGTGTACAGTCAGCAGCAAGCAGTTCAGCAGTTACACCAGTGGGCCTGGCGCAATAAACTACTAAACTCAAAAGCTTACATTGACTTGGAAGAGTTCCAGAATTGGATAGCTATAGCCAGCTAGCTAACATTGTAACGGCGTTCTTCGTTTGTCGAAAGAGAGTCGGACCGAAATGCAGCGTGGTGGTTACTCATGTCTTTAATAATTAAAACGACGATACATGAAAAAAACTAAATAAATACAAAAACAACAAACGAAACGTGAAACCTAATACAGCCTATCTGGTGAACACTACACAGAGACAGGAACAATCACCCACGAAATACAAAGTGAAACCCAGGCTACCTAAATACGGTTCCCAATCAGAGACAACGAGAATCACCTGACTCTGATTGAGAACCGCCTCAGGCAGCCAAGCCTATACTAGACACACCACTAATCAACCACAATCCCAATGCCTACAAAAACCCCAATACGACAATACAATAAACCCATGTCACACCCTGGCCTGACCAAATAAATAAAGAAAACACAAAATACTAAGACCAAGGCGTGACAAACATAGCATCCCTCTCTGTTTGAGCTGAGTGTTTGAGTAGGCTAAACAAGCTAGCTGCTTTCGCTAGCTAAGTGAAAGTGATAGTATTTTTTCTAAAAAAATATATAAATACTACCAAATCTCTCGCTTGCTTCTCCATTTTTGAAGAAATTAATTTGTTCAAAACTGTTTAACGATTGTCTTTCTCTCTTTTTGAGTCAACTCCTCACCAAATTTCATACACTGCATTGCTAGTTAGCTGTAGCTTGCGCTTTCAGTACTAGATTAATTCTCTGATCCTTTGATTGGGTGGAAAACATATCAGTTCATGCTGCAAGAGCTCTGATAGGTTGGAGGACATCCTCCGGAAGCTGTCATAATTACTGTGTAAGTCTATGGAAGGGGGCGAGAACCATGAGCCTCCTAGGTTTTGTATTGAAGTCAATGTACCCAGAGGAGGACGGAAACAAGCTGTCCTCCGGCTACAACATGGTGCTACCCTACAGAATGCTGTTGAGGCTACTGTAGACCTTCATTGCAAAACAGTGTGTTTTAATAAATTATTTGGTGATGTGAATATTTAGCATAGTTTTATCTAAAAATGATCACTTTTTGAACTTTTCACAATTTATTTGTATGAAATTCACTGAGGATGGTCCTCCCCTTCCTCCTCGGAGAAGCCTCCACTGTTTCACTCACAGGGACAACATAAGACACATGCAAGCGCCCAAACTGTACACACACACACACTGCACACACACACACAGCTGTAACATTCCATCAAATCTAGGTTGTTTACATTGAACATACGTTTTGTCTGGTTGCTTGACAAATCCTACACGTAGTGTAAAGAAAACGTATTTAGAATTAGAATGCATAAAAATAACTACATTAATATTGTTATAAACCGACGTGAACCTGGTAATATCAGGTTTTTTTATTTAGAAAAGTATATATTATAGTAAGCAAATACTTATTATGGTCTTATTAATTATAAATGCATGTGACACATTCTCAATGCTTTGTTGGAATCCTTAAAATGTTTGTGGAAAAAAAAAAACGTAAAAGTAATAGCATAGATTACAACAAACCCAAAACCGTTGCACTACTTGAATTTCCTATAAAGGAAAACGTTTTCCTCAGCTATGCTATTAGTAATTCTTACTTAGTTGTGAAAAACTGCATTACAAAATATATGTTTCTTTTGTAACTAGGTTGTGTAATAAAGTTAAAAAAGTAGGAAAAGATGCAGAAGTGTTTTCATAATGAGAACCGTATCAGATTACAATAACATACCTCATGCCAGCAATCCCCCGCGCGCCCCGCCCTCCTGTAAGCATCGCGTGAGAGTGCAGCAGACTCTCAAACTTGATTGTGATTAATGCAAGAGTACTTACTATTCCATGCCAGACATAAACTATACACGAAGAGAGGTGCTTAAGGTGACTGGGATAAAGACAAACGGGAGGCACGAGAACTTCTGGTCAGGCACAAATGTACAGCTGCTACACAACACATCAATACTGCACACATGCTCTTACGAGCGGTGCATGCGTCCAATGAGACGTTGTCCTCCGTGCAGAAAGAAACCCAGTTACCCCAGAAGAAAGCAGGAAAAGCAAACTAGCAATAAATCAAAACCAATAACAATTTATGAAGAAAATAATCCAACAACACGAAGTGAATGATTGTTTTTTTAGGCTTATGTATAGGCGAGGCTTATGTATAGGCGAGGCTTAGAATGCTCAACTCCATGATACGCGATGGAACTCGATATGCAGCACATTATCAAATCAAGCGCCATTCTGTATCCAGCTCATGCTAGACTTAAATCGAACTTCCCAAAATATTTATTGTCAGGTCAAACAGGTTTAAATTACATGCTTACGTTTTTTGAACGGGCTTCTTCCGCTTCTTGACAGCATAGACTCCAGTGTTACTCAACATGTTGACGCTTCTGCTGTATTAGTTGGTACAAAAAGTTCAAAAACACGAACACAATAACATCCACTGTCTTCCTCAGAGACCGTTCTCAAATTAACAAGGGAAGTTAATATCCAGACATGCGTGAATCCCTTCAAATAGAGCGGTCTCTCCTTAACGCAGATCCCCCGCGACGTTAATTTGACAGACCCAAGCGGTCAAAGTCACTGGCAAAGTCGACCGTAATAGACGTGCGGCGTAAATCCAGAAGTGCTTGGGGGATGAAGCAAGTTTCGGAAAGTTCCCCCGATCAACAGAGTAAATAATATGTGCGTGATCACAGCAAATTTCCCTTCCTGTTCTTTTTGTTCATGAGAAGTCTAGAGACCCTCAAACAAACAACAAAGTAGTTATTCTAAAGGGGTAGATTTTACTGTATGCAACCCAACGCTTGGAACAGTTTCTGAACTGCTCTCTTGCAGCAGGTAAAATGTGCCTATCGTTCCTAGCATGGGGCGTTTTCAGGAAATCCGATAACCTATGAGCTGTTTTTTTTAACCCTAACAGTCCCGAGTCCCAGCGTTTCATACATCTGATTTTCATTTGTCTGCATCTCCAGCAGCCCTTGTAATTAGCCTCACAATTAAGTGTTTTACCATTTTATTTTCAGGACAACCAGAGCTACAAGTAGAACACCAAACCATTTGTCATAAACATTTGCATTAAATGTCAATAAAAAAATAAAAACATAAAAATAAACAACAAACAAATTATATGAATGCAAGTACAGAAACGGTTTGCTCGGTGGGGAACACAACTAGTCAGTGACAACCTTGTGGAGTTTGGGGTTTGTGACAGCAACTACAGTATGTGAGTTTATTACAGTATTATAGACACTATGTAAATGTTTAAAGACATTTTTTTTTACCAGGTAAGTTGGTTTTGGTTGGTAAATGTTTTTCCTATGACCTTCTAACAACTCTTTTGTAGCGTGTGAGCATCATAGAGCAAAACATGATAGCTTTTAGTAATTTGTAGCTTAAAGCATTCTGACACTAGACAATTTTGGTTTAAGACCTGGCCCGGGCCCCTTCGGGTCTGCCCTTATTTCACAAACGCCGCTGCTCTAGCTCAGCCCCTGTTAACCACACAGACTAATGGTCAGTACCATCAGATGCAAAAGAAACCTAGAAGTCTGTGGCTCAAACACACAATGTTTAATTTACCTGTCCTCCAATGCTTGTCTTCTAAGCCATTTCAGTAGGAGTTACTGTATCCAGGAGTTGGTGTATCGAGGTGCTCCAGCAGCATAATCATGGGTGACATGTCTGGCTAGGGGGAACCACGGCTTAGCTAGTAGAGTTCGTGCAGATGTTTTTGGTGGATCTGTGCCTGTATTTGTGAAATACATCTATTAATAGTTTAATAGTATAGTATAAACAGTAATAACATAATAATAGCAATAACAGTAATAATATACCTACTGAATCACAATACATTCATTTCTGACTAGTGGGGTATTGATGGTGGGCTGAGGTATGCAACAGGATCAGCATCAGGTTGGTGCAAGCCTGACGTACAGGCTGGAGAGTGAGAAAGATTGATAAAAAGTTCAACTTAGCCCATTCAAAATCCTAATATGTTGACAAGAAAACCCTGTTACACTTCCTCATAGTGTGCCCGTAATTCGGACAGTGAACGCCATTCACCTCCTGCTCTAGCAGTAAAAGTTGGCTACTATTGCCTTGCACAAACAATAGACGAACAGGCATTGCTCACGATCTCATAGCTACACTCGTGATCTACCACACAGGGTCATGATTGAGAGGTAATTGAGTGGGGCTCTACCTGCATGTATAGAGTATCTTCCATGTCTGTCAATAGGAGAGGATACATTCTGCCCTAGGGACATGTAAATTGTTTCCCTAACAACTAAACCAATGGGGATGGGAGAGAAAAAAATAGGTCGAGAATTTGTGGTTGTGCCAAACGCCACGACGTTCCAACAGTCACCTGCTTTTCAGGTCTGGCTTCTCTTTTACCAGTGCAAGCCCATTACCTGTTACCTGGATTCAAGCTCTCATTACAAAACATCACAGGGTGGTGGGAAACGACTGTATTAAACACAACCGTGAAAGTTGTAGACGAGTGAGTGTTTTTGTCAAAATGTATTTTTCCAATATTTAATCTTTATTTAAACTCCTGTTGCCATAATGCTGCAGGCAGGCCAAGCATCTCTCTCTCTGCTCTGCACTGTGGCCAGCCAGCTTGCCTCACATTTCAGCAGAAGTCCGGTAGTAATGGAGGTTTGACACATGCAGCAGATTAACAATTCAGACAGAGTTCTATTCAGACTGTGGGAGCTGAGCATCATGGTTGCTGTCCTCGCCACAGAATTCCGACCGTGGTGGTGGAAAGAGAACCAGCATGCAGCTGTTCCCATGGACTTAATTCATTATGCTCGTTTGCTTATGCGGCCACGCTACATTCCTGCGTGACAGCCACTGGTGCAGGGCAATCACCGCCGTAGCAAGATGTCTTTTTTAGACAGATTCGGTCTGAAGCGAAGCTACATGGCTGGCTGACTGAGTTTTTGTGGACTCGGCTGCTGCTCTCCCACTCAACTGCTGCTCTCCCACTCGGCTGCTGCTCTCCCACTCGGCTGCTGCTCTCCCACTCGGCTGCTGCTCTCCCACTCGACTGCTGCTCTCCCACTCGACTGCTGCTCTCCCACTCGGCTGCTGCTCTCCCACTCGGCTGCTGCTCTCCCACTCGACTGCTGCTCTCCCACTCGACTGCTGCTCTCCCACTCCACTGTTCTCTGTTACTGACAGTATGTTGGATATACAGTTCAGTATGTTTGATGTACAGTTCAGTATGTTTGATATACAGTTCAGTATGTTTGATATACAGTATGTTTGATGTTCAGTATGTTTGATATACAGTTCAGTATGTTTGATGTACAGTTCAGTATGTTAGATATACAGTTCAGTATGTTTGATATACAGTATGTTTGATGTTCAGTATGTTTGATGTTCAGAATGTTTGATGTTCAGTATGTTGGATGTTCAGTATGTTGGATGTTCAGTATGGTGGATGTTCAGTATGTTTGATGTTCAGTATGTTTGATATACAGTTCAGTATGTTGGATGTTCAGTATTTTTAAGTTTCAGTATGTTTGCTGTACAGTTCATCAGACAGATATTATTTTCAATTTTTTATTTAACCAGGCAAATCAGTTAGGAACAAATTCGTATTTACAATGCTGGCCTACCCCGGCCAAACCCTTAACCAGGACGACGCTGGGCCAACTGTGCGCCACCCTATGGGACTCCCAATCACGGCTGGTTGTGATACAGCCTGGGATTGAACCAGGGTCTGTAGTAATGCCTCTTGCACTGGGATGTAGTGCCTTAGACCGCTGCGCCACTGGGGAGCCCCAGATATATGTTATCCATATTATTTTAAGCATAGCAATGTTAAGTGCTGTATCTTGTAGTCAACAATGGGATGCTACTTTATGAGGTTAATTTAAGTATGACTTGGAAGCTTGTTTTTTCACAGGGGCGCAGGCTTCAACCACATGCATCACATCCAGGGCTGATGAACTTGTTCTTCCAATTGCATACTGGTTTGAGTCTCATGAAGGCCTACAACTGGAATTGAATAGTAAAGGAAATGCAGGAATGCACAAGATTGCATGATGCATAAATGTACAGTACTGTGCTGCTGATGGGGAAATCTTTACTCCAGCCTCTGTGCAATGCAGACTCGTATGGAACCCTAGTCTCTACACACTGGGGGAAGCGGGAGAGAAAACATGATGCTATCTATTCCTGTGTCACGGTTGTCATATGGAGGAGACCAAGGCGCAGCGTGCTAAGCCTACATACTTCTTTAATTAAATAAATAACACTGAACAAGCTATACAAAACAACAAACCGTGACGCTAATATAGCTAGTGCAGACAGGCAACTAAACATAGAATAAGAACCCACAAAATACCCAAGGAATATGGCTACCTAAATATGACCCCCAATCAGAGACAACGATAAACAGCTGCCTCTGATTGAGAACCAATCTAGGCAACCATAGACATATAAACACCTAGACTTACAAAAACCCTAGACTTACAAAAAACCCTAGACATACAAAAACCCTAGACAATACAAAAACGAAACAAACCACCCTCGTCACACCCTGACCTAACCAACATAATAAAGAAAACAAAGATAACTAAGTTCAGGGTGACATCCTGTGGGAAGACAGTAGCATGTGAAGGCTGCACATGCATTATGATAACACCTCAACTTGTGACTCAGTCTCATTATAGACTGTAAAACTGCTACTCCATTACCATCAGGTCATATAATGTGCCCAGGGAGTGTCATGGTTTCTGCCCATTTGGACTGCAACGGGCGAGCTGTAAATGGTGATGTTATTAGCTAATTATGGCAATCGCTTCTGTGTGTTCTGCGTTGGGGAGAAACCACAATGTCTGTTATGCAGGGAAGAGAGGACCATAATTGTTGTCCCATTTTTTGTGGTCTTTTCCCCGCCCCTTGGTGTTCACGTCTTCCTCTGCTCTCTGGAGAAGAAACAGATTGTGGGGTCAACTACCAGCTCTACCTTCTCCCCTTGCATGAAATCTTTGATTTAGAACAAAAAATGTTCTATACTGAAAAAACGATCAAATATACTATTTCTGTTTCATGAATAAACAGAAGCAAACATACTGTATCTTTTCCTATTATAGGTCAGCAATGTAAATAGTATGAAATGAAAGCATGCAGATTGGTTACACAGATCAGGTAAACATTTACATTACATTTAAGTCATTTAGCAGACGCTCTTATCCAGAGCGACTTACAAATTGGTGCATTCACCTTATGACATCCGAAAAACAGCAATGCAATATTTGGCAAATGACTATAAATCGCTTTCATGAAGTATCTATTTTCAGTGAAGTACCGGGTTGAACGCTAAAACCTACTTTTGTTGCCATGGATGTCCAGTTGTTTAATGATAAACAAAACAGGAAAATTGCCTCCCTATTGGCACTGTAAAATTCACTGAGCTGCAGAAAAGTGAAATAAAACCTGCCATAAACTAGAGGAAATTCGTCAGAGATGCGTTGCCAAATGCCACAACTGGCCTCACAGGGTTCGAGCCGTGATACCTGAATATTGCATATTGTTGTTTTACTGTGCTGTACTTTATTCACTAATTACCCTGGTTCCTGTAGATAAGTGTGTGTGTGTGTGTGTGTGTGTGTGTGTGTGTGTGTGTGTGTGTGTGTGTGTGTGTGTGTGTGTGTGTGTGTGTGTGTGTGTGTGTGTGTGTGTGTGTGTGTGTGTGTGTGTGTGTGTGTGTGTGTGTGTGTGTGTGTGTCTGGAGTTTGCCAAAAGGCACCTAAAGAAACAAGATTCTCTGGTCTGCTGAAACTAAGATTGAACTCTTTGGTCTGAATGCCAATTATCGCATCTGGAGGAAACCTGGCACCATCCCTAAGGTGAAGCATGGCAGCATCATGCTGTGGGGATGTTTTTCAGTGGCATGGACTGGGAGACTAGTCAGGATCGAGGGAAAGATGAACGGAGAAAAGTACAGAGAGATCCTTGATGAAAACCTGCTCCAGAGCGCTCAGGACTTAAGACTTGGGTGAAGGTTCACCTTCCAACAGGACAACAACACTAAGCACACAGACAAGACAATGCAGGAGTGGCTTCGGGACAAGTCTCTGAATGTCCTTGAGTGGTCCAGCCAGAACCCGGACTTTAACCCAATCGAACATCTCTGGAGAGAGCTGAAAATAGCTGTGCAGCGACGCTCCCCATCCAATCTGACTTGCTAGCTTGAGAAGATCTGCAGAGAAGAATGGGAGAATCTCCCCAAATACAGGTGTGCCAAGCTTGCAAGCCTCATACTCAAAAAGACTTGTGGCTGTAATCGCTGCCAAAGGTGCTACAACAAAGTAATGAGTAAAGTGTCTGAATACTTATGTAAATGTGATCGTTCCTTCTTTTTTTTACACATTTGCAAAGAAATTGATGAGGGTAAAACACAATTTAATCCATTTTAGAATAAGTCTGTAAAGTAACAGCATTTTTGAGAAAAAAATCAAGGGGGTTGAATATTTTCAGAATGCACTGTCCGTTTTTCAAATACGCCTAACTAATTTTCCCCAATTTTATATAGCCTACCGTAGCATTGGGCCTTTGCCAGTCCTGTATTAGCGGATCAATAAAGCAGTCTGTATCTCGGGCAATAACAAAAAAAGAGTCTATGACAGTGTCCAGTGAACATCGGACTATTTAAAGTTAATATTCTGTTAAAGCTGCAATATGTAACTTCTTGGGCGACCCGACCAAATTCATATAGAAATTAGTGTTACAGATCTGTCAGTCTCATTGAAATCAAGTCTAAGAAGTGTCTGACCTGTTCTATGTGAGCTATTTCTATGCTTCCTGTTATTCATTTTAGTGTTTGTGTCTTCTCTACTTTCAGTTTTGTACACCAGCTTCAAACAGCTGAAAATACTATATTTTTGGTTATGGAAAATACACTGCTCAAATAAATAAAGGGAACACTAAAATAACACATTCTAGATCTGAATTAATGAATTATTATTATTAAATACTTTTTTCTTTACATAGTTGAATGTGCTGACAAACAAAATCACGCCAAAATTATCAATGGAAATCAAATTTATCAACCCATGGAGGTCTGGATTTGGAGTCACACTCAAAATTAAAGTGGGAAACCACAACTACAGGCTGATCCAACATTGATGTAATGCCCTTAAAACAAGTCAAAATGAGGCTCAGTAGTGTGTGTGGCCTCCACGTGCCTGTATGACCTCCCTACAACGATACGGTAATGAAACAGCAGGGAGCAGGTCTCGAACCCCAGACCTTCTAGCCCGAAGTCCAGCGCGCTATCAACTGTACAGCAAAAGCATGCTCAAACGGCAGTCGATATCTGCGATAATAAACCGAGGGTCGTTACAATACTATCGTTGATAGGCGCGAAAGTAGTTAGCGTCTATGGATGGTGTATCTTCATCACATCTGCTGAAATGTAAATTGTGTTTGTTTGAAGTACTGTTGTACTTATAGACCAACAGCAGTGGTGTAAAGTACTTAAGTAAAAACATTTTAAAGTACTACTTAAAACCTCTTTGGGATAGAGGGCAGCATTTTCACTTTTAGATAAATAGCGTACCCAATTTCAACTTCCTGCTACTCATGCCAAGAATATATGCATATTATTAGTAGATTTTGATAGAAAACACTCTGAAGTTTCTAAAACTGTTTGAATAATGTCTGTGAGTATAACAGAACTTATGTAGCAGGTAAAACCCCGAGGACTAACCATTCAGATTTTTTTTGTTTTTTATGTCACTGTCTATTCAATGAGATTTAATTGGAAAACGAGATTTCTAAGGCACTTGTTTGCAGTTCCTACCGCTTCCACTGGATGTCACCAGTCTTTGGAAATTGGTTGAGGTTATTCCTTTGTGTAATGAAGAAGTACGGCCATCTTGAATTTGTGTCATTTGAAGTGTACCTTTGAGAAGGCCCCTGACTGGAAAAGTAGCATGAGTTTGTTGTCTTCCTATATTGAACACAGATTGTCCCGTCTACAATTTGATCGATTATTAACGTTTAAAAATACCTAAAGTTGTATTACAAAAGTAGTTTAAAATGTTTTGGCAAAGTTTACAGGTAACTTTTGATACCTTTTGCAGTGACGTTGCACAAATTGGAAGCTGTTTTTTTCTGGATCAAACCCGCTAAATAAATGGACATTTTGAATATATATCAACGGAATTAATCGAACAAAAGGACCATTTGTGATGTTTATGGGACATATTGGAGTGCCAACAAAAGAAGCTCATCAAAGGTAAGGCATGATTTATATTTTATTTCTGCGTTTTGTGTGGTGTCTGTAGGGTTGAAATATGCTACTCTCTCTTTGTTTACTGTTGTGCGATCATCAGATAATAGGTTCTTATGCTTTCACCGAAAAGCCTTTTTGAAATCTGACATGTTGGCTGGATTCACAACGAGTGTAGCTTTAATTTGGTATCTTACATGTGTGATTTAATGGAAGTTTGAATTTTATAATATTTTATTTCAATTTGGTGCCCCGCATTTTCCCTGGCAACTGGCCAGGGGGGACATTTGCTTCCCGCCTATCCCAGAGAGGTTAAGTAGTTTTTGGGGGTATCTGTACGTCACTAGTTATATTTTGGACAACTTTTCCTTTTACTTCACAACATTCCTAAAGAAAATAATGTACTTTTTACTCTATACATTTTCCCTGACACCCAAAATTACTTGTTAGATTTGTAATGCTTAGCAGGACAGGAAAATGTTCCAATTCATGCACTTATCAAACGAACATCCCTGGTCATTCTTACTGCCTCTGATCTGGCAGACTCACAAAACACAAATTACTTCATTTGTAAATTATGTCTGAGCATTGGTGTGACCCTGGCTTTCCGTAATTAAAAATATCTAATATAAAGAATTTTAAATGATTCGTACTTTTACTTTTGATACTTAAGTATATTTTAACAATTACATTTACTTTTGAGACTTAAGTATATTTAAAACCAAATACTTTCAGACTTTTACTCAAGTAGTATTGTACTGGATGACATTCACTTTTACTTGAGCCATTTTCTATTAAGGTATCTTTACTTTTACTCAAGTATGACAATGGCTACTTTTTCCACCGCTGACCAACAGCATAACCTTGGTGTGTGCATAGTTGAAGTTAGAAAAAAGCTCTTAGCACTTAGCAGACATTTCATTTGTCAATTCGCCGTAGTATTCAACTTACAATGTCGGAAAACATGTCAGCATGGGTGGAGCGATCAGAAAGATCATATGGCAAGCTTGTGAAGATGGAGATTGACTACAGTTCAACTGTAGATACACGTCTACCGGAGTGTGCCAAAATGGCAAAAGAAGGTAGGCTGCAGGAGGCCGTTGAAAGCCTCTTGTCGCTGGAGATGCAAACAACAACGGCTTCTGACATGGTGTCAACCTCCAGAATCCTAGTGGCCGTTGTGCAGATGTGCGATGAAGTGAAGGACATGGATGCCCTGAATGAAAACATCATGCTGCTCTCTAAAAGGAGGAGTCAGCTCAAAGGGGCTGTTGCTAAGATGGTGCAATAATGTTACAAGTATGTAGATACCGTGACCGACCTGACCGTTAAGCTGAGACTCATTGACACACTACGCACAGTGACCGCTGGAAAGATCTATGTGGAGATTGAGCGAGCCAGGCTGACAAAAACATTGGCAAACATCAAGGAGCAGCATGGCGAGGTCAAAGAGGCCGCAGCAATCCTCCAAGAGCTGCAGGTGGAGACATACGGCTCCATGGAGAAGAAAGAGAAGGTGGAGTTAATCTTGGAGCAAATGAGACTGTGCATCGCTGTCAAGGAATACATCCGCTCCCAGATCATCAGCAAGAAGATCAACACCAATTTCTTTACAGAGGATGGCACCGAGGAGTCTAAGCTGAAGTATTACAATCTGATGATCCAAGTAGACCAGCACGAGGGATCCTACTTGTCCATCTGCAAACACTACTGTGCCATCTATGATACCCCCTGCATTCTGGAGGATAGCTCCAAATGGCAACAGGCCCTGAAAAGTGTTGTTCTGTATGTGATACTGGCTCCATACGACAACGAGCAGTCAGACCTGGTGCACAGAATCAACGAAGACAAGAAATTGGAAGAAATACCCAAATACAATGACCTCCTGAAGCAGTGCACCACCATGGAGCTAATGCGTTGGGCCTCCCTGGTGGAGGATTATGGGGAGGAGCTGAGGGAGGGCTCCCCCGACAGCCCGGCCACCGACGTATTCAACTGCTCAGAGGAGGGCGAGAAGAGGTGGAAGGACCTCAAGAATAGAGTGGTGGAGCACAATATAAGAATTATGGCCAAATATTACACAATAATCACAATGGAGAGGATGGCTGACCTCCTGGACCTCTCCATTGACGAGTCTGAGGAGTTCCTCTCCAACCTGGTGGTGAACAAGACCATCTACGCCAAGGTGGACAGGCTAGCCGGCATCATCAACTTCCAGAGGCCGAAGCACCCCAATGACCTGCTCAACGACTGGTCCCACAAACGGAACTCCCTCATGTCCCTGGTCAACAAAACCACACATCTCATCGCCAAAGAGGAGATGATACACAACCTGCAGTGATGAGGACCGAGTGGATTGTTTTCATAAAAAAAATAAATGTTCTTCTGAATATATATTGATGAATGAACCGTTATTCCAATGTCAACTACTCCAATTTTTGGAATAACAAATACCACACCCTTTTCTGTTTCTTACTGTCAGCAAAGTTGAAGCATTTACAATAAACAAGTCTTACGGCCATATGTTGTTACTATCTCTTGTCCCACTGATGTAATGCAAATGACATTGTTTAGAGTGGTCTACCAATTTTATCTACTACAATCTGGGCATGTACTTTGTTCTAGAACCTAGACCACAGAGGGGCATACACTGTTAATGTTTTCTCTCCTGTTCCAACTCTCTTTTTAATGTAACCGTCATAAGGGATTTAGTGTTAGAGCATTTGCATGCAACTTGCTGTATTAAAACATTTACTGTAAAAAAAAAAGTTGAAGTTAGAAAAGAGACAGTAGCTTCTTCTTCTTTGGTATCATGGTGTTCGCACGTTTTGTTTGTGCATGCCGCCACCTACTGGTAGTGTGTTCGACCACGTTACATTTGTGATACAAAATAAAAAGGAAAAATAAGAAATTGCACCACCAACCAACCCTACACATATATAACACTATTTCATCAAAATACAAAAATCTCAAATACATCTTATAACTCTTCTGCGGTAAAATATCATACACCCATACTTCTCAGCTGCCACCTACGTTCATTAACAACACACAACAGACTACACCATTCCACTACTTTGATTCTATCTGCTCCTGCACCATGCCAACGGCCGGGGAGGACGGGATACCATCATTTAACACACCCTGTAACTCTTCTAAACGAGACAGTAGGTAGATCATATTGAACATTTGAAATTCCTCTTTTTCTTTCAGGCAATTCAATTGCACACTATTGATGACGTCAATATTAAGCGACCACGGGCAAGAACCCCCCCGCCCCTCCGCTCACATACACACACACACCCATTGAAAACGTCAATATTACGCGACTACGGGCACACACAGAAAACTCCCGACGCGTTATTGTCGCGCCTCGAAGGACTATCAAATAGAGCGATTTTGGAGACGATTTGTGGTTCTGGTGGTAAATAACCATGGCGGTACGGGTGCTCCAGTGGGCCCTCCCCTCGGGGATAGCCGTGTTGAAAATAGGGACAACTATTCGAACGGTAAGGTTGTAAAACGAATTGCAGAAATGCTCTCTCGCGCAACGAAGGGCATCAAGTTCACAAGCTTTGGTACAAGGACACCAGAACAACAATCCTAATGCTAACATATGTGTGTTTTGCATCTGTCAACAACTATTCTGCAATAATGTATTGTAAATAATTAACAGCTAGCTTCATTTAACTCAAACATGATGTCTAGCTAGCTAAATGAATTAGCTCATGTTTACTAGATGAGCTCAGAAGGTTGCCTGGTGGACCAGCCATTACCGGTAGATTTTAGTCTGGACAGGACAGAAGCATGACATTCACATGCTCATTCTATTGACACTGAGTACATTTCAATATTTGATCTGTGAACTACTGTTCATTGATAAACATATATTCTGTATTTTAGGCTGGTATTCACACAAGCTCAGTAAGGAACCTGCGGTACGGTTGGTGGGCATATGCACTGGGCGAGAGGACAACTCCAAGGTTCAAGGAGAACAGCAAGATAATCTCCATTGATGGCAACCTGGCCTCAGGAAAGGGGGCGCTGGCTCAGAATCTGGCTGAAAAGCTGGGTAATGATCAGGCTGTTGTCAATGCAGTTATAAACTACTTGTTTATTAGGCTTTATAAGTTGGTAGGTTAGAAGTTGATTATGGCAATCATCAGCATTTTTTGACTCATTTAAAGCGCATATCAATGTGGCGTAGTTATGGTATTCTCTGGTAGTACCAACATTTTTCTTTTTTTAATCCCTTTCCTACCTGCTGGGACAAAACAGAAGGGCACAATGACCCCCCTGCCCCCATTGTAGATTGACAACATTAACATTGCCTGATGTCTGTAGGGATGCTGTACATGCCCGAGCCTGACACGCACTACTTGGACAAGATGACAGCGGAGAAGGCGCCTCTGCCAACCGCCTTTAATGGTAACTGCAGCCTGGAGAAGTTCTACGGAGACCCCAAGGCTGCTGACGGGAACTCCTACCGGCTGCAGGCATGGATGTACCTCATGAGGCTCCTGCAGTGGTCAGACGCCATGGAACACCTGCTCACCACAGGTATGGCTGGTTGGCTAAGGAATGCGCTCACATATCACACAAAAAAATGACAGCAAGATTGTGTTAGGCTATTGGGGGAAAAACAACAGACATTTAGCTCTTGACCTCTTGACGTGTTTCTGTAGTTAAATGAATGCCTAGTGCTATTCTAAATGTCTGTTTGCATTTAGATCTTAAACAAACATTATTCTATTCATGTTCTTGTCATGAACTTTCTCTCGCTCCAGGCCAAGGTGTGGTCTTAGAGCGCTCCCCCTACAGTGACGTGGTGTTTGTGGAGGCCATGTTCAAACAGGGTTACATCAGAAAGCAGTGTAAGTACTGAAATGCCTATAACAAGGGTGGAACAGATCTGAATAGTCTTTTTGTATTGTTATGAATCGGGTCTGGTTTAACACCAACTTGACAATGCCATGATATTGAAAGGTCATTAGTGTTTTCAATGAATAATCGGGGTGAAGAAGCTTTTTTGCTCTGTCACCATAGATAACATGGGGGCATTTTACATCGCTGAGGTCGATGAATCTTGTATGTTCTGTAATGCAGGTGTTGACCACTACAATGAAATCAAAGGTATCAGCATCTGTGAGTTCCTTCCCCCCCACTTGGTCATCTATGTGGACATGCCAGCAGAAGAAGTGCAGAAGAAGCTGAAGGCATCAGGCAAGGTAGTGAGAGAAAAAAATATCAGCCATACTAACCTCTTCTTGACATATTGTCTGTCTGTGAAAGACCATCCGTTATGTAGAACCTGTGGAATGTGACTGAACTTGTTTATTTAACCGATTTTGAGACCTTTCCAAAAATTATTGTAAATTGTGTGAATGCCTGGCACTGCTACAAGTTTTTCATATATTGATTTACACTTCAGTCCAATCAGAGACCCACAACTTTGGAAAACTGATCTAAAGTATGAATCAAATCAGGCAAGTTGAAAATAGCCTAGGTTTTAAGCACTGATGACTTGTCGTTAACACTACTCTAAGACTCCATATGTAACTTGATTTGCACCAGATTCCTCCAACCATCCGTGATTATCTTTAAAGAGGGGATTATTGCTGGGGCCTCTATGCTAATAACTACCAGGCTTTGTGAAGCTCGACCGCCTGCCCGCCCGCCTGCCTGCCAAGTGTGAGAGGTGCTAAATAGGCAGTGCAGGCTGGAAAGCCACAACTCATTTCTGTAATTGTGACTGATTACCAGAGGCATTTGGCAAATTACAAATTCAAATTAAGAACATCATTCTCTGTTTGTGACAGGCTGAGCATAGTCTTTTTCTGTTTCTGAAATAGATCACAACCACTGTAGAGACTTTGAGACAAGTTTAAAATGCCTTTAGTTTAAAGCCCCAAGAACATCACATGTTCAGGCTAGAGGTGCTATATGGGTGTATGGTGTACAGTAGTAGCCTGGTGGTGCTATATGGGTATATGGATTTGAGGTTGACCCATTATGATTTTTCAATACCGATTTATTGGAGGACCAAAGGAAAGCTGATGCCGATTTTTATATATATTTATAATAATGACAATTGCAACAATACTGAATGAGCAATGAACCTTTTTATTTTAACTTAATATAATACATACAATCTATTTAGTCTTAAATAAATAATGAAACATGTTCATGTTTGGTTTAAATAATGCAAAAACACAGTGTTGGAGAAGAAAGTAAAAGTGCAGTATGTGCCATGTAAAAAGCCAATGTTTAAGTTCCTTGCTCAGAACATGAGAACATATGAAAGCTGGTGGTTCAATATTGCCAGTTCTTCAATATTCCCACTTTTACTTTGTAGTTATTATAGGAATTATGACATGTCGACCATTTCTCTCTATACCATTTGTATTTCATTTACCTTTGACTATGGGATGTTCTTATAGGCACTTAGTTGATAGGCTTGAAGTCATAAACAGCATTGCTAAAAGCTGCTCGCAAACACAGTAAAGTGCTGTTTGAATGAATGCTTACGAGTTTGCTGTTGCCTACCACTGCTCAGACTGCTCTATCAAATATCAAATCATAGACTTAATTATAATAAACAAACAGAAATACGAGCCTTTGGTCATTAATATGGTAAAATCCGGTAACTATCATTTAGAAAACAAAACGTTTATTCTTTCAGTGAAATATGGAACCATTACATATTTTGGCGAACGGGTGGCAACCCTAAGTCTAAATATTGCTGTTACATTGCACAACCTTCAATGTTATCTCATAATTATGTACAATTCTGGCAAATTAATTACGGTCTTTGTTAGGAAGAAGCACAGTTCGCAACAAGCCAGGCGGCACTAACTGTTGCATATACCCTGACTCTGCTCGCACTGAACGCAAGAGAAGTGTCAATTTCACGAGTTAATATTGCCTGCTAACATGCATTTATTTGAACTAAATATGCAGGTTAAAAAATATATACTTATGTGTATTGATTTTAAGAAAGGCATTGATGTTTATGGTTAGGCACATTTGTGCAACAAATGTGCTTTTGTTAAATCATCACCCGTTTGGCGAAGTTGAAGTAGGCTGTGATTAGATGATAAATTAACAGGCACCGCATTGATTATATGCAACGCAGGACAAGCTAGTTAACCTATTAATATCATCAACCGTGTGTAGTTAACTAGTGATTATGTGAAGATAAGTTTCTAGCTAGCTTTAAACCTATCTTGTCATCTTGCAGCCACAAGGTCCTTTTTGACGCTGCACTCGTGTAACAGCTGGTCAGCCTGCCACGCAGTCTCATGGAGTGCAATGTAATCGGCCATAATCGGCGTCCAAAAAGGCAGATTACCGATTTTGTTATGAAATCGGCCCTAATTAATCGACCATGCCGATTAATTGGTTGACCCCTAGTTCAGCCATCAGTTTTAAAGCTGTTAAAAAAAGCACATGTATGCTGTGTATGAACTTATGCTATTCAATGTTTCGGATGCATGTTAAATAACCTAATGTCTTGTTCAGGCTATATGCCCAAAAGCTGCACTGTGTTTTAGGGATTAAGTTTAATAGTGGTCAATACAGGAATGAAATCAAACTGAAGCCTGGATAAGAATACAAGGGTTGTCCTTGGCATAGATCTGTATCCGTTCCCACTGAACCATGTGATAGCGTGTGCCAAGAGTATTCTCAAGTTAGGCCTCATTACCTTTCTGCTCTACAAATCAGATCATTGACGGTGAGAATGTTTCAACAGCCGTTCCAAATCCAAATCTTCTGCTTGTTGACCACTTTGGGTCGTTCCACTTGTTAACTTCAATCCATTTAAGGCACTTACACTAAGCCAGTGAATTGTGTTGAATGTGGTGTAGTTATTTAAACTTTTCAAATAGCCTATTTACTAATGTGTGTTGTTCCTGTCTTTTATTCTATCTATCCTGTCTTACCCTCAGGATGTGCCCCTACCCTATCTGAAGAGCATTGAGGACGCGTACAAGAAGACCTACCTTCCCAAAATAAGGTTGGTGGACTACAAAGCTGTCTATTGAAGGGAATACGATGCTCGATACCTCTGCGATGACCCCATGGATGGCTCATCATGCTGTTTGATGTTTAACCTTATTTTGAGATAGTTTTTCTGTATTTCAGTGAGAATGCAGAATTGCTTGCTTATGATGCAACCCAGGCACAAGACATCGAGAGGGTAAGAAAATACAATGTGTGACTAGAGGCCAGGGATCGCCATCTTTCCCTTGTCAAGATGACTTGATGTGTATCTATACTGAACAGAAATATCTGAATGCAACAATTTCAACGAGTTTACAGCTCATATAAGGAAATCGGGCAATTTAAATAAATTCATTAGGCTCTAATCTATGGATTTCACATTACTGGGCAGGGACGCAGCCATGGGTGGACCTGAAAAGGCATAGTCCCACCCACTGGGGAGCCACCCACTTGGGAGCCATGCCCACCCACTGGGGAGCCACCCACTTGGGAGCCATGCCCACCCACTGGGGAGCCACCCACTGGGGAGCCATGCCCACCCACTTGGGAGCCACCCACTGGGGAGCCAGGCCCACCCACTGGGGAGCCAGGCCTCACCAATCAGAATGAGTTTTCCCCCCCACAAAAGGGCTTTATTACAGACCTAGATTCTCCTCACTTTGATCAGCTGTCGGGGTGGCTGGTCTCAGACAATCCCAAGGGTGAAAAAGCCGGATGTGGAGGTCCTGGGCTGGCGTGGTTACACGTGGTCTACGGTTGAGGGCAGTTGGATGTACTGCCAAATTCTATAAAACAACATTGGAGGTAGCTTATGGTAGAGATATGAACATTCAATTCTCTGGCAACAGCTCTGGTGGACATTCCTGCAGTCAACGTACCAATTGCACGCTCCCTCAAAACCTGAGACATATGTGGCATTGTGTTATGTGACAAAACTGCGCATTTTAGTGGCCTTTTATTGTTCCCCGCACAAGTGTAATGATCATGCCGTGTAATGATCATGCCGTGTAATGATCATGCCGTGTAATGCCATGCCGTGTAATGCCATGCCGTGTAATGATCATGCCGTGTAATGATCATGCCGTGTAATGATCATGCCGTGTAATGATCATGCCGTGTAATGATCATGCCGTGTAATGATCATGCTGTGTAATGCCATGCCGTGTAATGATCATTCCGTGTAATGCCATGCCGTGTAATGATCATGCCGTGTAATGATCATGCCGTGTAATGCCATGCCGTGTAATGATCATGCCGTGTAATGCCATGCCGTGTAATGCCATGCCGTGTAATGATCATGCCGTGTAATGCCATGCCGTGTAATGATCATGCCGTGTAATGCCATGCCGTGTAATGCCATGCCGTGTAATGCCATGCCGTGTAATGATCATGCCGTGTAATGCCATGCCGTGTAATGCCATGCCGTGTAATGACCATGCCGTGTAATGATCATTCCGTGTAATGCCATGCCGTGTAATGCCATGCCGTGTAATGATCATGCCGTGTAATGATCATGCAGTGTAATGCCATGCCGTGTAATGATCATGCCGTGTAATGCCATGCCGTGTAATGCCATGCCGTGTAATGATCATGCCGTGTAATGCCATGCCGTGTAATGATCATGCCGTGTAATGCCATGCCGTGTAATGCCATGCCGTGTAATGCCATGCCGTGTAATGATCATGCCGTGTAATGCCATGCCGTGTAATGCCATGCCGTGTAATGCCATGCCGTGTAATGCCATGCCGTGTAATGCCATGCCGTGTAATGATCATGCCGTGTAATGCCATGCCGTGTAATGCCATGCCGTGTAATGATCATGCCGTGTAATGATCATTCCGTGTAATGCCATGCCGTGTAATGATCATGCCGTGTAATGCCATGCCGTGTAATGCCATGCCGTGTAATGATCATGCCGTGTAATGCCATGCCGTGTAATGATCATGCCGTGTAATGCCATGCCGTGTAATGCCATGCCGTGTAATGATCATGCCGTGTAATGCCATGCCGTGTAATGATCATGCCGTGTAATGCCATGCCGTGTAATGCCATGCCGTGTAATGATCATGCCGTGTAATGCCATGCCGTGTAATGATCATGCCGTGTAATGCCATGCCGTGTAATGCCATGCCGTGTAATGATCATTCCGTGTAATGCCATGCCGTGTAATGCCATGCCGTGTAATGCCATGCCGTGTAATGATCATGCCGTGTAATGATCATGCCGTGTAATGCCATGCCGTGTAATGCCATGCCGTGTAATGATCATTCCGTGTAATGCCGTGTAATGCCATGCCGTGTAATGATCATGCCGTGTAATGATCATGCCGTGTAATGCCATGCCGTGTAATGATCATGCCGTGTAATGATCATTCCGTGTAATGCCATGCCGTGTAATGATCATGCCGTGTAATGATCATTCCGTGTAATGCCATGCCGTGTAATGATCATGCAATGTAATGCCATGCCATGTAATGCTCATGCCGTGTAATGCCATGCCGTGTAATGCCATGCCGTGTAATGATCATGCCGTGTAATGCCATGCCGTGTAATGATCATGCCGTGTAATGCCATGCCGTGTAATGCCATGGCGTGTAATGCCATGCCGTGTAATGATCATGCCGTGTAATGATCATGCCGTGTAATGCCATGCCGTGTAATGCCATGCCGTGTAATGATCATGCCGTGTAATGCCATGCCGTGTAATGATCATGCCGTGTAATGCCATGCCGTGTAATGCCATGCCGTGTAATGATCATTCCGTGTAATGCCATGCCGTGTAATGCCATGCCGTGTAATGCCATGCCGTGTAATGATCATGCCGTGTAATGATCATGCCGTGTAATGCCATGCCGTGTAATGCCATGCCGTGTAATGATCATTCCGTGTAATGCCGTGTAATGCCATGCCGTGTAATGATCATGCCGTGTAATGATCATGCCGTGTAATGCCATGCCGTGTAATGATCATGCCGTGTAATGATCATTCCGTGTAATGCCATGCCGTGTAATGATCATGCCGTGTAATGATCATTCCGTGTAATGCCATGCCGTGTAATGATCATGCAATGTAATGCCATGCCATGTAATGCTCATGCCGTGTAATGCCATGCCGTGTAATGCCATGCCGTGTAATGATCATGCCGTGTAATGCCATGCCGTGTAATGATCATGCCGTGTAATGCCATGCCGTGTAATGCCATGGCGTGTAATGCCATGCCGTGTAATGATCATGCCGTGTAATGATCATGCCGTGTAATGCCATGCCGTGTAATGATCATGCCGTGTAATGCCATGCCGTGTAATGATCATGCCGTGTAATGCCATGCCGTGTAATGATCATGCCGTGTAATGCCATGCCGTGTAATGCCATGCCGTGTAATGATCATGCCGTGTAATGCTCATGCCGTGTAATGCCATGCCGTGTAATGATCATGCCGTGTAATGCCATGCCGTGTAATGATCATGCCGTGTAATGCCATGCCGTGTAATGCCATGCCGTGTAATGATCATGCCGTGTAATGCCATGCCGTGTAATGATCATGCCGTGTAATGATCATGCCGTGTAATGCCATGCCGTGTAATGATCATGCCGTGTAATGCCATGCCGTGTAATGATCATGCCGTGTAATGATCATGCCGTGTAATGCCATGCCGTGTAATGCCATGCCGTGTAATGATCATCATATCGATCCCGTTAGCGGGATCTAAGCCATAAGATGAATCATCTCCTTAATATGCCGTACCTGTCAGGTGGATGGATTATCTTGGCAAAGGCTAAATGCTCACTAACGGGGATGTAAAACAAATTTGTGCACAAATGTGAGAGAAATAAGCTTTTTGTGTGTATGGAACATTTCTGGGATCTCTTATTTCAGCTCATGAAACATGGAACCAACACTTTACATGTTGCTTTTATATTTTTGTTCAGTAATAGATACATGGGCTCTGATACGATACAGGAACGATACGTTTTAGTTTGAAACAATTTGGTTTGATTTTAGAGGAATGAATCGATGAGATACGATTCGATGCACCAACATTTGTTGCATTGACACATTCATTTTTCCATTCTGAGTTCAAATCTGCTTCTGATTGAGCTCATGAGCTGGGGCTTCTCTGAGCTGGATTTGTGTATGGTGTATGTGTAGTCACCTGAGCCATAAGGGACACTGGGCATCTAACACTATCAGTTAGGGGGGCGACAATGTTTTGGTTTTTGTCCTCCACTACTTTTGCTCTGAAATCACCATCTTGCAGGACAGGCACCCAGATGCAAGCAATTAGTTCCTGATTTAGTGACGTCATTCCTTACAAAGCTGTCCCACAGCTTCACCACAATATTGCATCGGCACCGAAGTATGGCAATAATATTGTATCGTTGAGGTCCCTGGCAATTCCCAGCCTTATTACATTGGTTGTCACTCAAAAAAATTAAGCCTAATATTGCACAAGCCATTTTGCCTACATTTGAATGCTGAAGGTGACCTGCAGATGTGCCAGGTCATGAATAGGCTTACCTCTCATTGGTCAGTGCACACGAAGCTGCGTGCAGATTGACTATGATACAAATATTGCCAGGGGTTGTTCGGCATGGAAAATGACTTGTAGATCAATGGCTGCTAAAATAATTACATGCTTAGTTTAACACTGAAGGAGAGGACACAGTTGTCACAAAATATGAGGAATTTTCCAAAGGTAGAGAGAAGGTAATTTGATCATTTAAAAATATTTTTTGCGATGCATAACATTTGAATCGATTTTTTTTTTTCTGAACAATGCATGCTATATTTGGATCGGTTTGGGTTTACACAGACTGATGCACTCATATCTTAAACATATAAAATGGGGCCGATATGAATCGCTGCATCCCTATTGGAGACATGAGAACACAAACATGCTGTTGATGTCATTTTATAGGCCTATCCAATCCCTCACAAAATCCTATTGTCAAAATAGACTTACATTATTTTTGTTTATCTCATCTACAGATTGCAGAAGACATTGAGGACTTGAAGTTCGAGAAAGGACCTTGGGTAGAACAGGATGACGTCACATTACACTACATGAGAATGCTGTAAGTAGATCCACTTCATTTGCTCCCGAGATGTGTAGCCCTGAAACTAAGTGTTGTCGCTACATTCCTGTCACATTTAGTACATGGGTAGGCCTATATAGTATATTTTGGAGCTCTGTAGGCCTTATCCGCCTGCTGTTTTCCTGCCTCTCTCTCCCCAGGGTGGAAGACAAGATGAGGGTGGCAGACCTGACCCTTGTACCCAACTTCCTCCCTGAGGTCACCATCGGCGCTCACGAGTATGACGCAGACTACTATGCCTTCAAATCGGTAAGGGAGAAAAGCACTCTACTTATCTTATGATATATGATTAACCGTGCTGGATAATGAGGTTTGGGCCTTAACCGTGCTGGATAATGAGGTTTGGGCCTTAACCGTGCTGGATAATGAGGTTTGGGCCTTAACCGTGCTGGATAATGAGGTTTGGGCCTTAACCGTGCTGGATAATGAGGTTTGGGCCTTAACCGTGCTGGATAATGAGGTTTGGGCCTTAACCGTGCTGGATAATGAGGTTTGGGCCTTAACCGTGCTGGATAATGAGGTTTGGGCCTTAACCGTGCTGGATAATGAGGTTTGGGCCTTAACCGTGCTGGATAATGAGGTTTGGGCCTTAACCGTGCTGGATAATGAGGTTTGGGCCTTAACCGTGCTGGATAATGAGGTTTGGGCCTTAACCGTGCTGGATAATGAGGTTTGGGCCTTAACCGTGCTGGATAATGAGGTTTGGGCCTTAACCGTGCTGGATAATGAGGTTTGGGCCTTAACCGTGCTGGATAATGAGGTTTGGGCCTTAACACTACTCTTTTTCACCCTTTTTTTGTGTGTGTAGTATTTTCCTTCTCCCTCTCTTCTGGCTTGTGTCCGTCCACAATGTTTTTTCCTCAATTTTTCCTGCATCATAACCTGAAATGTATAGAATGATAGAGATGCCAGATGTGGAATATTCTCATGTCTCTAATAGTCATTGGTATCATTGTTGCAGGAAAACATTCTGTTCTGACCTTTTAAAGTTTATTGACTGGAGATGAGTTGTCTGGCTGCTGCTGTAAAGTGGGGGTATATAATGTGCTACAGGGTCTTTTGGGCTGACGTTTTGTATGGTGTGCATTATCATACTAGAACAAGTGGGAGTATAAGCATGGGGTAATATGAACTATGGCGAGCTTAGATTGTCTATATTTTCTCCTCCGTACTTTTATGTTGACAAAGTTCACTTCTGCTAAAGTGCAGGGTAGGATTCTGCAATAGAGCATGTACTGTATTTGACAAAACTAGGAATCGATAGGGGCTTGTCTTGGGATTCATTTAGGTTTCGGCAGGTAAAAACTTGAGTTGAACCGCAGATGCCAAGAACTCAAAGTAAACAAAATAAAACTTGAATGCCTCCAATATTGATATTTGCAATCAAACACAACTTCTCCAATCTTCAATTGTATTTGAAGCTGTAAATAAATGTATTTTATTTTTTAGCTTCTTTGGCTGTCTGATAACAGTACTGGATAAGAGAAGCCGTGTAAGACTGTTAACACTAGACTCTATTTTTTTACTCATACTCACAAGACTCATGGTGTAGCGTGGCCCGGGTGACAGAGAGTGGCGTGGCTGTATCACATTAGCAGTAACTAATGCAGTAACTTATCACATTAGCAGTAACTAATGCAGTAACTTATCACATTAGCAGTAACTAATGCAGTAACTTATCACATTAGCAGTAACTAATGCAGTAACTTATCACATTAGCAGTAACTAATGCAGTAACTTATCACATTAGCAGTAACTAATGCAGTAACTTATCACATTAGCAGTAACTAATGCAGTAACTTATCACATTAGCAGTAACTAATGCAGTAACTTATCACATTAGCAGTAACTAATGCAGTAACTTATCACATTAGCAGTAACTCCTACCGTGCTGTTTTCCAAGTCTCTGGGGTGATGGATTGCAATGTCGCCCCCAGTGACACAACACTTTGCTTTACCATTAGTCTTTACTATCATCCCATGTCCAAGGGATAGAGGAGTCTTGAGTGGCTAGTTCTTCAATGCTTAAGGGAATAAGTAGGCCCAGCTCCTTAAATCATAGAACTCTTAAACATGCCCAAGTGTCCTGTGGAATCTCACTTGTCTCTTCTTACCCAAACAATTCCCACAACTGATTTTGGACTTATGATTATTGAAACCCCTTGCTTTGGCTTAGTTTTAATGATTTGTTTTGTAAAGTGTATGCTATGACTTTCCCCCTTCTTCAGAGGGTTTCAGAACATGTCAACTATTACCCAATTGATTTAATTCCATGTTCAGTATTAAAGGGATACTTCGGGATTTTGGCCCTTTATCTACTTTCCCAGAGTCAGATGAACTCATGGACACCATTTTTATGTATTTGCCTGTGGTTTGAAGGACATTGCTAAGTAGCGTTAGCTAATGCTAGTTAGCGTTGGCTCGCGAAACTACCTCTTAACTTCCTTCATACTGAACACGGAGACAAAAAAAATGGTATCCACAAGTTTATCTGACTCTGGGGAAGTGGATAAAGGGCCTCATTGCCAAAATCCTGAAGTATCCCTTTAAAATTGTTTAATTTTAGCCAACCTGTCGGTTTCTCACTTACATTTTCTTGCGATATTTTTTGCCAACTATTCCAAGTAATACAGCCCAGATGTGTTAGGATGCCTAATAAGCTATTTCCCCTGTCACTTCTCTCCATATAATTCAATTCACAAATGTTTCTTTTCTCTCCAAAAGCTCCTGGGAAAGAAGTATGCTGAAGGTTATAACGCAGATATCGGAGATAAGAACATCTGGCTGAAGTGATTGCGTGGACCTGACTTTCTCTGGAGCTGATTGGTGTAGATGAATGTTTCCTTCTTCATTCCCTCCCTCACGCACCTGCTCACTCCTCCCTATGGGCAGAGAAGTCTAAATCCAAATCTAAATTAATCTAAATCCACATCCATTTCATCCGATCAGCAACGTTGTCTTCTGTCTATGTATCAATGAGAAATTGTACGCAATTAAAAAACATTTTTTTTTTAAATCTAAACTTTTTAAAATGGCAATGTTCCTTCATGTTTAAAATATGCATCTAGCTTTTTCAAGAACGATAATAGCAATTGGGATGAAAGAGGAGATATTTCAGCTCATCCTAAGTCATATTACCGACTTTTATTCAGGAAACTTTCAAATTTGCTGTCCCAGTTTAAGCGACTTGCATCATTATAATGTGTCCTTTTAGTCTTTTCTTTAGCAGATGCTTCAGTGACTGACTCAGTGCCAATTGAGGTGTTACAACCCCATAGGTGCTCTGGAAGCAGGTAGCCAATTCGGCAGGACTTCAGTGTGCCTGTTGTACCGAACGTGTCTGTTGTAATGAAGTGGCTCACAAACCAATTGGCTTCCAGCTGTTCTATAGCTGCATATCAGACACAATGCATTTATAAATAACGTGTATAAAATGTGGCTCGGCAGTTATGATCTAGGCATTAAGGACAACATATACTTTTGCTTGCATTTCATGAATGGGAAGGATTGTGTTTCATTCAGATGATGGTTCAGGTGCTTCTCATTTCAGTCTCGTGGTATTGTCAGGTTCTTAGAGTAAACTCACAGATGATAAGTAAAGCTCAAACCAAGTTTATTCACACACTGGGTTATACAGCTGCATACAAAGACATGGTTCCACCAGCACACACACATATATATATATATATATGGGAAGTATCCTCCTTTCCTCTAAACATGACATCTTTATTGCTAGGCAGAACTTTAGTGATATCTGTTCTTCCTCACTTTATCTGACCTTACCTCAGCCCCAAATTGCTCAATTCTCCCAATAGGATCCCTGATGTCTACCGATAACATATTCTGACCGTGTAAATGTTCCACATTCCCCTCTCTCCCTCAGTGACATGAATAGGGATACTTCATATTTTCAAGTGTAGAACTCTGAACCCATCGGTGTGGATCTGATAAAGGGATTATCCAGAGGGCTTAACATGGTCAAATTGACTCAGCCAAAAACACATCTAAATTCACATTTATTATTGAACCAGAACATCAATTGTTATTTCTGGTTGTTTATCAAAGTTAGCTGGCTAAATAATTGATCCTGAGATATAGTATACCCCTCTGTTGTTCTGGTAAAAAAACAAAAAGAACAATTCCTCTCTCTTTTCACAGATTGACTTTAAGAGCCTGATTGCTATTCATTTACCACCAGCTGACTCTTCAGCATTTACTCCCACCTATCTCTCTCTCTCTCTCTCTCACACACACACACACACACACACACACACACACCTACACCACTGTCGCTCAGTGCAGACAGACGACAGGGGGCTGTTACTCTCTGACAGGGAGAAGCAGAGCCGTAGGCTGGGGTAATTCCACGCTGTCCTCTACCTAAGTGTTAATTGAAAAGATGACATTAAGAAGGTTAAAGGAGCCCTTGTCAACCTCACCTTAAAAGTGTCACTGTGATCTGTTAGTGAAGCTCTGCTGCTCTTTCCTGTGCAAATGGTTCTAGCAGGTGAAACCTTTCAATGAACAAATGCCTCCCTCCCCTGAGTCCATTTTCACATGGGCCACTTTGAAATCAATCGACAGTAGGCTAGTGATTTTCACAGCTCATGAGAGAAGCAAGAGTTTGGTAATTGCCATTATAAAATGAGTCTCATGACTTGTTATAGGATGTCACGGTCACAGTTGAAATCCGTTTTACAGAACTCTCTTATGGCGGCTCAGACGGATCATTTTACAAAGCTAGACACCAACCATGTGCAAGAATTGGAAAACACATTCAAAGGGGTAACTGGAGGACGAAGAGTAAGCTGCATCATGACGATAAAAAAGAAGTTAAACTTCTAGAAGGTTATGGCCTACTTCTTCAGTACATTTTTATCTGGGGCTATAAACCATTCAGCTGAAAATATATTTAATTAAGTCCAACTCTGAAAACTTAGCAGCACAGTTCATGTGGTAGTTCAGTTTGATCGTTTCTCCATATGATGCCATCTTCGGCCAGTCTGGACTCTGGAGTCAGTATTTGGTCCCACTGGCTCGGTTGTCTAAGCCTGAACACACTGACCAAATCTGTAGAAATCGCTCTGGCTCTGCGAGAGAAGCAGTGAAAATGTCTCTTTATTTTGTCAGCTGGAGGAGCTAGCGTCTCGTAGTAACTCATCAACTCCTGATTGCCAGTATGGATACAGTACTGCGAGACAAGGGGAAGTTTCCAATTACGCACATCCTGCTGATAGATCCCAATGGCATTCTTGGGTCTTGGACTTCATATGATACTTTCTCCCAATTGAATTAGTGTAATCGACAGTTTGAATCAAAGAAACCAACGTTTCTTGGTCCAATGCTAAAATGCTCTCTGGTTTCAATGGTTTCTATTTCAATGATTTCTTATGTCAGTAATTTCTTTGGATTTGTGAAACATGGAACTGCATTTTTCAAGTTTTTCTCGTCTTTTCAATTTCTTTGTCAGTTGACTACGAGGCAGATTTAGGATTATGAAGCACCAACCAGATTAGGTGCCGTGGCCTCAGTCGAGATGGTTTGCAGTTGCACTGTAGGAGAGGAGGCTCAGTTTCAAAAGGGGGCACTGTTGTGCCACTGCAACAGTACATTTTCTGTCTTTGATATGCATACTGTGGTGTGTCGTTTTTAGTCTCTGTGCTTTTGTCCTGGGTGCAGTTGATGTCAAGAAGCTTCTATTATGACATCAGCATTTTAAGAATATACATTTTTAATGTCCTCAGAGGGACTTATCCAGGAGTTGTTGTTGGAGGTTCTTTAGTCTTTGATTTGAGAGAATATTCAGGATACTAATATATAATATAGATACTTATATGTCTGCTGCCAGTAAAATAGGCTATAATAGCAGAGGTATATGATATTATCACAATCTATCAATTGTAAGTTTCTCCCATTCTCTGCATATCCTCTCAAGCTCTGTCAGGTTGGATGTAGAGCATTGCTGCACAGCTATTTTCAGGTGTCTCCAGAGATGTTCGATCGGGTTCAAGTCCGGGCTCTGGCTGGGCCACGCAAGGACATGCAGAGACTTGTCCCAAAGCCATTCCTGCATTGTCTTGGCCGTGTGCTTAGGATCTTTCTGTACTTTGCTTCGTTCATCTTTCCCTCAATCCTAACTAGTCTCCCAGTTCCTGCCTTTGAAAAACATCCCCACAGCATGACGCTGCCACCACCATGCTTTACTGTGCCAGGTTGGTGCCAGGTTTCCTCCAGACGTGACACTTGGCATTCAGGCCAAAAAGTTAAATCTTACTTTCATCAGACCAGAGAATCTTGTTTCTCATGGCCTGAGAGTCCTTTAGGTGCCTTTTGGCAAACTCCAAGCGGGCTGTCATGTGCCTTTTACTGAGGAGTGGCTTCAGCCTGGCCACTCTACCATAAAGGCCTGATTGGTGGAGTGGAAGGGAACTGAGCGATTGAGCAATCACCAATAGGACAAGGGGAAGGGAACTGAGCAATCACCTCTAGGAGATGGAGAAGGGAACTGAGCGATCACCTGTAGGAGATGGAGAAGGGAACTGAGCGATCACCTGTAGGAGAGCGAGAAGGGAACTGAGCGATCACCAATAGGAGAGGGAGAAGGGAACTGAGCAATCACCAATAGGACAAGGGGAAGGGAACTGAGCAATCACCAATAGGACAAGGGGAAGGGAACTGAGCAATCACCTCTAGGAGAGTGAGAAGGGAACTGAGCAATCACCAATAGGAGAGGGAGAAGGGAACTGAGCGATCACCTCTAGGAGAGGGAGAAGGGAACTGAGCGATCACCTGTAGGAGATGGAGAAGGGAACTGAGCGATCACCTGTAGGAGAGGGAGAAGGGAACTGAGCGATCACCTCTAGGAGAGGGAGAAGGGAACTGAGCAATCACCAATAGGAGAGGGAGAAGGGAACTGAGCAATCACCAATAGGACAAGGGGAAGGGAACTGAGCAATCACCAATAGGACAAGGGGAAGGGAACTGAGCAATCACCTCTAGGAGAGTGAGAAGGGAACTTAGCGATAACCTGTAGGAGAGGGAGAAGGGAACTGAGCGATCACCTCTAGGAGACGGAGAAGGGAACTGAGCGATCACCTCTAGGAGACGGAGAAGGGAACTGAGCGATCACCTCTAGGAGAGTGAGAAGGGAACTGAGCGATCACCTCTAGGAGAGGGAGAAGGGAACTGAGCGATCACCTCTAGGAGAGCGAGAAGGGAACTGAGCGATCACCTCTAGGAGAGGGAGAAGGGAACTGAGCGATCACCTGTAGGAGAGCGAGAAGGGAACTGAGCGATCACCTCTAGGAGAGGGAGAAGGGAACTGAGCAATCACCAATAGGAGATGGAGAAGGGAACTGAGCGATCACCTGTAGGAGAGGGAGAAGGGAACTGAGCGATCACCTGTAGGAGAGGGAGAAGGGAACTGAGCGATCACCTCTAGGAGAGGGAGAAGGGAACTGAGCAATCATCAATAGGAGAGGGAGAAGGTTAACTGAGCAATCACCAATAGGACAAGGGGAAGGGAACTGAGCAATCACCAATAGGGGAAGGGGAAGGGAACTGAGCAATCACCAATAGGGGAAGGGGAAGGGAACTGAGCAATCACCAATAGGACAAGGGGAAGGGAACTGAGCAATCACCTCTAGGAGAGTGAGAAGGGAACTTAGCGATAACCTGTAGGAGAGGGAGAAGGGAACTGAGCGATCACCTCTAGGAGACGGAGAAGGGAACTGAGCGATCACCTCTAGGAGAGGGAGAAGGGAACTTAGCGATAACCTGTAGGAGAGGGAGAAGGGAACTGAGCGATCACCTCTAGGAGACGGAGAAGGGAACTGAGCGATCACCTCTAGGAGAGTGAGAAGGGAACTGAGCGATCACCTCTAGGAGAGGGAGAAGGGAACTTAGCGATAACCTGTAGGAGAGGGAGAAGGGAACTGAGCGATCACCTCTAGGAGACGGAGAAGGGAAGTGAGCGATCACCTCTAGGAGAGTGAGAAGGGAACCGAGTGATCACCCCCAGAACAAGGGGAAGGGAACTGAGCGATCACCTCTAGGAGACGGAGAAGGGAACTGAGCGATCACCTCTAGGAGAGTGAGAAGGGAACCGAGTGATCACCCCCAGGACAAGGGGAAGGGAACTGAGCGATCACCTCTAGGAAGGGATTCCGAAGGCAGAGGACAAGGTAGATGCAAGCCACCAGGGGTTGGAGAACATAATGAGCAGATCAAAGCATCTGACACAGCAGAGTAGAGGGTGTCAGTTGAACAGGGTAGCAGGGTGTCAGAAGAGCAGTGCAGTAGGGTGTCAGATGAACAGGTCAGCAGGGTGTCAGAAGAATAGTTTAGCAGGGTGTCAAAGGATCAGTACCTCTTAAATGTGAATGAGATGGACAGCTGCCACCGTGGGGGCGGGGGACATGGGAGGTCTCAATGACAAGTCAATCATGGAACCTACACATTTCAAATGACATGCTCCCTCCCTCTTTTACAGCTCCTCCTGCACTGATTGTTAGGGAAACTTCATCATTCAGGCTGGTTCTACTATATAAAGGCTTGAAGAGAAGATTTACTCCACGCTTGTGGGTAGCACACATTGGCATGCATGCACAGATCATCTTCTGAGAAGAGCTATTGTATATTCAGAGCCAGTTATTATTAGTAGGAACAGTGTAGCAGGGTGTCAGAGGAATAGTGTAGCAGGATAGCAGGGTGTCAGAGGAACAGTGTAGCATGGTAGCAGGGTGTCAGAGGAACAGTGTAGCTTGGTAGCAGGGTGTCAGAGGAACAGTGTAGCAGGGTAGCACGGTAGCAGGGTGTCAGAGGAACAGTGTAGCAGGGTAGCACGGTAGCAGGGTGTCAGAGGAGCAGGGTGTCAGAGGAAGCATACAGTCTCCACAGCTTCTATCCACTGAGCCTGGGGGATTTGCCTGGCTACCGAGTGTAGCAGTGTAGCAGTGTAGCATGGTGTCAGAAGAACAGTGTAGCAAGGTAGCAGTGTAGTAGAGTGTCAGGGTAGCAGTGTAGCAGGGTGTCAGAGGAGCAGTGTAGCAGGGTGTCAGAGGAGCAGTGTAGCGGGGTGTCAGAGGAGCAGTGTAGTGGGGTGTCAGAAGAGCAGTGTAGCAGGGTGTCAGAGGAGCAGTGTAACAGGGTAGCGATGTAGCAGGGTGTCAGAAGAGCAGTGTAGCAGGGTGTCAGAGGAGCAGTGTAATAGGGTAGCAGGGTGTCAGAAGAGCAGGGTAGCAGGGTGTCAGAGGAGCAGTGTAGCAGGGTGTCAGAGGAGCAGTGTAGCAGGGTAGAGGTGTAACAGGGTAGCAGGGTGTCAGAAGAGCAGTGTATAACAGGGTAGCAGGGTGTCAGAAGAGCAGTGTATAACAGGGTAGCAGGGTGTCAGAAGAGCAGTGTATAACAGGGTAGCAGTGCAGTAGGGTGTCAGATGAACAGGTCAGCAGGGTGTCAAAGGATCAGTACCTCTTAAATGTGAATGAGATGGACAGCTGCCACCGAGGGGGCGGGGGACATGGGAGGTCTCAATGACAAGCCAATCATGAAACCTACACATTTCAAATGACATGCTCCCTCCCTCTTTTACAGCTCCTCCTGCACCGATTGTTAGGGAAACTTCATCATTCAGGCTGGTTCTACTATATAAAGACTTGAAGAGAAGATTTACTCCACGCTTGTGGGTAGCACACATTGGCATGCATGCACAGATCATCTTCTGAGAAGAGCTATTGTATATTCAGAGCCAGTTATTATTAGTAGCTATTTCTTTGAAATATGAGCAAATCATATTTGCCCATGTAGCAAAACAGGCTTAGTTATTCAATATTATTTACAAATCTCACTGTAGAGACAGTTCTATTTTATTGTTCCCTGTGTTTCACTTGTTTCACACATCATTTCATCACATTGTATGTTTCTCCAGGGTATGGCAATGCTGACATACTTAATGTTTAATCGTGCTTGAAATGTTCATGTACCAAAGGCTTCTCTCAGTCATTCACTGAAATTTTTATTTTGTTTTGATTCGATTTGGATTTGAATAGCATGGAATGGGATTGAAAGGTGGCCATTTTAAAGCCTCAATGTAAAAGAACATCCAAACAACAACGTATTTGTCTCCAACCTGATTCTTTACTTGTTTCAGACCTACACTTAGGAAATAAGGTGCTATCTAGAACCTAAGAGGGTTAAATGGCTGTCACAATTGTAGAACCCTTTGAAGAACCCTTCTTGGTTCCAGGTAGGGGGCAGCAGGGTAGCCTAGTGGTTAGAGCGTTGGACTAGTAATCGGAAGGTTTCAAGTTCAAATCCCAGAGCCGACAAGGTGCAAATCTTTCATTCTGCCCGTGAACAGGCAGTTAATCCCACTGTTCCTAGGCTGTCATTGAAAATAAGAATTTGTTCTGAACTGACTTGCCTAGTTAAATAAAGGTCAAATAAAAAAGAACTGCTTTGGGATCCATGTAGAACACTTTCCACAGAGGGAAAGAAGAACCCTTCAGGAACACTTATTTCTAAGAGTATAAATGTATTATTATGTCTTCCTTCCTTATTTTGTCTTCCTGTCCTTGTCACAGCAGCAGGTAGCATACCGTCTGCACAACGTCTATACACTGAGCCTGCGGGATTTGCCTGGCTACCCAGACTCCTTGCTCTGGCCAAATGCTACGCCACGCCCACGGACGTTAGTTTCTTCTCCACAAAGACTTTGGATCTGAGTACCTCCCTGAACACACTTGGGGCCGTCTGATTGCTCCAGAAACCGATGGATTGGGCCACTGCCAGAACACACGGGTAAAGCGGCGGTTTGAAAACTCTGATTGGTTAGATACAGTCCAATAGCTGATGACTTGTTTTGTACAACACCTCTTGTCACCACATGAATGCCTTCAACGATGGAAGTCTCAGACCAAAGTATGTACCGAAGACAGAGCATTCGGAATCATTTAGTGTGAGTCCAGGCTACCGTGGGATAGGATTTTCCCAGACACTTGAAAAGTTCCTTTTCTCAGCATCTCTTGTTTTTTTTTTATTTCATCTAATTCATTTTCAATGACTTTCTTGCTGTGGAAATGTGAATGACAAACACGTTAGCCTAAAGGCGAGATGAGTACATGTTCTTCTCAGACAATGACAGACTGTAAAGAAATGACAGG
>NC_068427.1:44202680-44214869 GCF_023373465.1 Oncorhynchus keta | reverse complement strand
CAGTGTTGTACTGAGTGTTGTACTGAGAATCTGTCTCCTCACCACGCGCTCTCACCACTGGTGTCCCCCAGGGCTCTGTTCTAGGCCCTCTCCTATTCTCGCTATACACCAAGTCACTTGGCTCTGTCATAACCTCATGGTCTCTCCTATCATTGCTATGCAGACGACACACAATTAATCTTCTCCTTTCCCCCTTCTGATGACCAGGTGGCGAATCGCATCTCTGCATGTCTGGCAGACATATCAGTGTGGATGACGGATCACCACCTCAAGCTGAACCTCGGCAAGACGGAGCTGCTCTTCCTCCCGGGGAAGGACTGCCCGTTCCATGATCTCGCCATCACGGTTGACAACTCCATTGTGTCCTCCTCCCAGAGCGCCACGAACCTTGGCGTGATCCTGGACAACACCCTGTCGTTCTCAACTAACATCAAGGCGGTGGCCCGTTCCTGTAGGTTCATGCTCTACAACATCCGCAGAGTACGACCCTGCCTCACACAGGAAGCGGCGCAGGTCCTAATCCAGGCACTTGTCATCTCCCGTCTGGATTACTGCAACTCGCTGTTGGCTGGGCTCCCTGCCTGTGCCATTAAACCCCTACAACTCATCCAGAACGCTGCAGCCCGTCTGGTGTTCAACCTTCCCAAGTTCTCTCACGTCACCCCGCTCCTCCGCTCTCTCCACTGGCTTCCAGTTGAAGCTCGCATCCGCTACAAGACCATGGTGCTTGCCTACGGAGCTGTGAGGGGAACGGCACCTCAGTACCTCCAGGCTTTGATCAGGCCCTACACCCAAACAAGGGCACTGCGTTCATCCACCTCTGGCCTGCTCGCCTCCCTACCACTGAGGAAGTACAGTTCCCGCTCAGCCCAGTCAAAACTGTTCGCTGCTCTGGCCCCCCAATGGTGGAACAAACTCCCTCACGACGCCAGGACAGCGGAGTCAATCACCACCTTCCGGAGACACCTGAAACCCCACCTCTTTAAGGAATACCTAGGATAGGATAAGTAATCCTTCTCACCCCCCTAAAAGATTTAGATGCACTATTGTAAAGTGGCTGTTCCACTGGATGTCATAAGGTGAATGCACCAATTTGTAAGTCGCTCTGGATAAGAGCGTCTGCTAAATGACTTAAATGTAATGTAAATGTAATGTAAATGTACTGTGTCTAGATATGTCTTTACACCAGTGTTGTACTGTGCCTAGATACGTCTTAACACCAGTGTTGTACTGTGTCTAGATACGTCTTAAAACCAGTGTTGTACTGTGCCTAGATACGTCTTAACACCAGTGTTGTACTGTGCCTAGCTACGTATTAACACCAGTGTTGTACTGTGCCTAGCTACGTCTTAACACCAGTGTTGTACTGTGCCTAGATACGTCTTAACACCAGTGTTGTACTGTGCCTAGATACGTCTTAACACCAGTGTTGTACTGTGCCTAGCTACGTATTAACACCAGTGTTGTACTGTGCCTAGCTACGTCTTAACACCAGTGTTGTACTGTGCCTAGATATGTCTTAACACCAGTGTTGTACTGTGCCTAGCTACGTCTTAACACCAGTGTTGTACTGTGCCTAGCTACGTATTAACACCAGTGTTGTACTGTGCCTAGCTACGTCTTAACACCATTGTTGTACTGTGCCTAGCTACGTCTTAACACCAGTGTTGTACTGTGTCTAGATACGTCTTAACACCAGTGTTGTACTGTGCCTAGCTACGTCTTAACACCAGTGTTGTACTGTGCCTAGATATGTCTTAACACCAGTGTTGTACTGTGTCTAGCTACGTCTTAACACCAGTGTTGTACTGTGCCTAGCTACGTATTAACACCAGTGTTGTACTGTGCCTAGATATGTCTTTACACCAGTGTTGTACTGTGCCTAGCTACGTCTTAACACCAGTGTTGTACTGTGCCTAGCTACGTATTAACACCAGTGTTGTACTGTGCCTAGCTACGTCTTAACACCAGTGTTGTACTGTGCCTAGCTACGTCTTAACACCAGTGTTGTACTGTGCCTAGCTACGTATTAACACCAGTGTTGTACTGTGCCTAGATATGTCTTTACACCAGTGTTGTACTGTGCCTAGCTACGTCTTAACACCAGTGTTGTACTGTGCCTAGCTACGTCTTAACACCAGTGTTGTACTGTGCCTAGCTACGTATTAACACCAGTGTTGTACTGTGCCTAGCTACGTCTTAACACCAGTGTTGTACTGTGCCTAGCTACGTCTTAACACCAGTGTTGTACTGTGCCTAGCTACGTATTAACACCAGTGTTGTACTGTGCCTAGATATGTCTTTACACCAGTGTTGTACTGTGTCTAGCTACGTCTTAACACCAGTGTTGTACTGTGCCTAGCTATGTATTAACACCAGTGTTGTACTGTGCCTAGCTACGTCTTAACACCAGTGTTGTACTGTGCCTAGATATGTCTTAACACCAGTGTTGTACTGTGCCTAGATATGTCTTTACACCAGTGTTGTACTGTGCCTAGCTACGTCTTAACACCAGTGTTGTACTGTGCCTAGCTACGTCTTAACACCAGTGTTGTACTGTGCCTAGCGACGCCTTAACACCAATGTTGTACTGTGCCTAGATATGTCTTAACACCAGTGTTGTACTGTGCCTAGATATGTCTTTACACCAGTGTTGTACTGTGCCTAGCTACGTCTTAACACCAGTGTTGTACTGTGCCTAGCTACGTCTTAACACCAGTGTTGTACTGTGCCTAGCTACGTCTTAACACCAGTGTTGTACTGTGCCTAGCTACGTCTTAACACCAGTGTTGTACTGTGCCTAGCGACGTCTTAACACCAGTGTTGTACTGTGCCTAGCTACGTCTTAACACCAGTGTTGTACTGTGTCTAGCTACGTCTTAACACCAGTGTTGTACTGTGCCTAGCTACGTCTTAACACCAGTGTTGTACTGTGCCTAGATATGTCTTTACACCAGTGTTGTACTGTGCCTAGCTACGTCTTTACACCAGTGTTGTACTGTGCCTAGCTACGTCTTAACACCAGTGTTGTACTGTGCCTAGCTACGTATTAACACCAGTGTTGTACTGTGCCTAGCTACGTCTTAACACCAGTGTTGTACTGTGCCTAGCTACGTCTTAACACCAGTGTTGTACTGTGCCTAGCTACGTCTTAACACCAGTGTTGTACTGTGCCTAGCTACGTCTTAACACCAGTGTTGTACTGTGCCTAGCTACGTCTTAACACCAGTGTTGTACTGTGCCTAGATATATCTTAACACCAGTGTTGTACTGTGCCTAGCTACGTATTAACACCAGTGTTGTACTGTGCCTAGCTACGTCTTAACACCAGTGTTGTACTGTGCCTAGATATGTCTTAACACCAGTGTTGTACTGTGCCTAGCTACGTCTTAACACCAGTGTTGTACTGTGCCTAGATACGTATTAACACCAGTGTTGTACTGTGCCTAGATATGTCTTAACACCAGTGTTGTACTGTGCCTAGCTCCGTCTTAACACCAGTGTTGTACTGTGCCTAGCTACGTCTTAACACCAGTGTTGTACTGTGCCTAGATACGTCTTAACACCAGTGTTGTACTGTGCCTAGATACGTCTTAACACCAGTGTTGTACTGTGCCTAGCTACGTCTTAACACCAGTGTTGTACTGTGCCTAGCTACGTCTTAACACCAGTGTTGTACTGTGCCTAGATACGTCTTAACACCAGTGTTGTACTGTGTCTAGATACGCTTAACACCAGTGTTGTACTGTGCCTAGCTACGTATTAACACCAGTGTTGTACTGTGCCTAGCTACGTCTTAACACCAGTGTTGTACTGTGCCTAGCTACGTCTTAACACCAGTGTTGTACTGTGCCTAGCTACGTATTAACACCAGTGTTGTACTGTGCCTAGATATGTCTTTACACCAGTGTTGTACTGTGCCTAGCTACGTCTTAACACCAGTGTTGTACTGTGCCTAGCTACGTCTTAACACCAGTGTTGTACTGTGCCTAGCTACGTATTAACACCAGTGTTGTACTGTGCCTAGCTACGTCTTAACACCAGTGTTGTACTGTGCCTAGCTACGTCTTAACACCAGTGTTGTACTGTGCCTAGCTACGTATTAACACCAGTGTTGTACTGTGCCTAGATATGTCTTTACACCAGTGTTGTACTGTGTCTAGCTACGTCTTAACACCAGTGTTGTACTGTGCCTAGCTATGTATTAACACCAGTGTTGTACTGTGCCTAGCTACGTCTTAACACCAGTGTTGTACTGTGCCTAGATATGTCTTAACACCAGTGTTGTACTGTGCCTAGATATGTCTTTACACCAGTGTTGTACTGTGCCTAGATACGTCTTAACACCAGTGTTGTACTGTGCCTAGCTACGTCTTAACACCAGTGTTGTACTGTGCCTAGCGACGTCTTAACACCAATGTTGTACTGTGCCTAGATATGTCTTAACACCAGTGTTGTACTGTGCCTAGATATGTCTTTACACCAGTGTTGTACTGTGCCTAGCTACGTCTTAACACCAGTGTTGTACTGTGCCTAGCTACGTCTTAACACCAGTGTTGTACTGTGCCTAGCTACGTCTTAACACCAGTGTTGTACTGTGCCTAGCTACGTCTTAACACCAGTGTTGTACTGTGCCTAGCTACGTCTTAACACCAGTGTTGTACTGTGCCTAGCTACGTCTTAACACCAGTGTTGTACTGTGTCTAGCTACGTCTTAACACCAGTGTTGTACTGTGCCTAGCTACGTCTTAACACCAGTGTTGTACTGTGCCTAGATATGTCTTTACACCAGTGTTGTACTGTGCCTAGCTACGTCTTTACACCAGTGTTGTACTGTGCCTAGCTACGTCTTAACACCAGTGTTGTACTGTGCCTAGCTACGTATTAACACCAGTGTTGTACTGTGCCTAGCTACGTCTTAACACCAGTGTTGTACTGTGCCTAGCTACGTCTTAACACCAGTGTTGTACTGTGCCTAGCTACGTCTTAACACCAGTGTTGTACTGTGCCTAGCTACGTCTTAACACCAGTGTTGTACTGTGCCTAGCTACGTCTTAACACCAGTGTTGTACTGTGCCTAGATATATCTTAACACCAGTGTTGTACTGTGCCTAGCTACGTATTAACACCAGTGTTGTACTGTGCCTAGCTACGTCTTAACACCAGTGTTGTACTGTGCCTAGATATGTCTTAACACCAGTGTTGTACTGTGCCTAGCTACGTCTTAACACCAGTGTTGTACTGTGCCTAGATACGTATTAACACCAGTGTTGTACTGTGCCTAGATATGTCTTAACACCAGTGTTGTACTGTGCCTAGCTACGTCTTAACACCAGTGTTGTACTGTGCCTAGCTACGTCTTAACACCAGTGTTGTACTGTGCCTAGATACGTCTTAACACCAGTGTTGTACTGTGCCTAGATACGTCTTAACACCAGTGTTGTACTGTGCCTAGCTACGTCTTAACACCAGTGTTGTACTGTGCCTAGCTACGTCTTAACACCAGTGTTGTACTGTGCCTAGATACGTCTTAACACCAGTGTTGTACTGTGTCTAGATACGTCTTAACACCAGTGTTGTACTGTGCCTAGCTACGTCTTAACACCAGTGTTGTACTGTGCCTAGATACGTATTAACACCAGTGTTGTACTGTGCCTAGATATGTCTTAACACCAGTGTTGTACTGTGCCTAGATATGTCTTAACACCAGTGTTGTACTGTGCCTAGCGACGTCTTAACACCAGTGTTGTACTGTGCCTAGATATATCTTAACACCAGTGTTGTACTTTGCCTAGCTACGTCTTAACACCAGTGTTGTACTGTGCCTAGATATGTCTTTACACCAGTGTTGTACTGTGCCTAGATATGTCTTAACACCAGTGTTGTACTGTGCCTAGATACGTCTTAACACCAGTGTTGTACTGTGCCTAGCTACGTATTAACACCAGTGTTGTACTGTGCCTAGATATGTCTTAACACCAGTGTTGTACTGTGCCTAGCGACGTCTTAACACCAGTGTTGTACTGTGCCTAGATATGTCTTAACACCAGTGTTGTACTTTGCCTAGATACGTCTTTACACCAGTGTTGTACTGTGTCTAGATACGTCTTAACACCAGTGTTGTACTGTGCCTAGATACGTCTTAACACCAGTGTTGTACTGTGCCTAGATTTGTCTTAACACCAGTGTTGTACTGTGCCTAGATACGTCTTAACACCAGTGTTGTACTGTGCCTAGCTACGTATTAACACCAGTGTTGTACTGTGCCTAGATATGTCTTAACACCAGTGTTGTACTGTGCCTAGCGACGTCTTAACACCAGTGTTGTACTGTGCCTAGATATGTCTTAACACCAGTGTTGTACTGTGCCTAGATACGTCTTAACACCAGTGTTGTACTGTGCCTAGCTACGTCTTAACACCAGTGTTGTACTGTGCCTAGCGACGTCTTAACACCAGTGTTGTACTGTGCCTAGCTACGTCTTAACACCAGTGTTGTACTGTGCCTAGCTACGTCTTAACACCAGTGTTGTACTGTGCCTAGCTACGTCTTTACACCAGTGTTGTACTGTGTCTAGCTACGTCTTAACACCAGTGTTGTACTGTGCCTAGATATGTCTTAACACCAGTGTTGTACTGTGCCTAGCTACGTCTTAACACCAGTGTTGTACTGTGCCTAGCTACGTATTAACACCAGTGTTGTACTGTGCCTAGCTACGTCTTAACACCAGTGTTGTACTGTGCCTAGCTACGTCTTAACACCAGTGTTGTACTGTGCCTAGCTACGTCTTAACACCAGTGTTGTACTGTGCCTAGCTACGTCTTAACACCAGTGTTGTACTGTGCCTAGCTACGTATTAACACCAGTGTTGTACTGTGCCTAGCTACGTCTTAACACCAGTGTTGTACTGTGCCTAGATATGTCTTAACACCAGTGTTGTACTGTGCCTAGCTACGTCTTAACACCAGTGTTGTACTGTGCCTAGATACGTATTAACACCAGTGTTGTACTGTGCCTAGATATGTCTTAACACCAGTGTTGTACTGTGCCTAGCTACGTCTTAACACCAGTGTTGTACTGTGCCTAGCTACGTCTTAACACCAGTGTTGTACTGTGCCTAGATACGTCTTAACACCAGTGTTGTACTGTGCCTAGATACGTCTTAACACCAGTGTTGTACTGTGCCTAGCTACGTCTTAACACCAGTGTTGTACTGTGCCTAGCTACGTCTTAACACCAGTGTTGTACTGTGCCTAGATACGTCTTAACACCAGTGTTGTACTGTGTCTAGATACGTCTTAACACCAGTGTTGTACTGTGCCTAGCTACGTCTTAACACCAGTGTTGTACTGTGCCTAGATACGTATTAACACCAGTGTTGTACTGTGCCTAGATATGTCTTAACACCAGTGTTGTACTGTGCCTAGATATGTCTTAACACCAGTGTTGTACTGTGCCTAGCGACGTCTTAACACCAGTGTTGTACTGTGCCTAGATATATCTTAACACCAGTGTTGTACTTTGCCTAGCTACGTCTTAACACCAGTGTTGTACTGTGCCTAGATATGTCTTTACACCAGTGTTGTACTGTGCCTTGATATGTCTTAACACCAGTGTTGTACTGTGCCTAGATACGTCTTAACACCAGTGTTGTACTGTGCCTAGCTACGTATTAACACCAGTGTTGTACTGTGCCTAGATATGTCTTAACACCAGTGTTGTACTGTGCCTAGCGACGTCTTAACACCAGTGTTGTACTGTGCCTAGATATGTCTTAACACCAGTGTTGTACTTTGCCTAGATACGTCTTTACACCAGTGTTGTACTGTGTCTAGATACGTCTTAACACCAGTGTTGTACTGTGCCTAGATACGTCTTAACACCAGTGTTGTACTGTGCCTAGATATGTCTTAACACCAGTGTTGTACTGTGCCTAGATACGTCTTAACACCAGTGTTGTACTGTGCCTAGCTACGTATTAACACCAGTGTTGTACTGTGCCTAGATATGTCTTAACACCAGTGTTGTACTGTGCCTAGCTACGTCTTAACACCAGTGTTGTACTGTGCCTAGATACGTATTAACACCAGTGTTGTACTGTGCCTAGATATGTCTTAACACCAGTGTTGTACTGTGCCTAGCTACGTCTTAACACCAGTGTTGTACTGTGCCTAGCTACGTCTTAACACCAGTGTTGTACTGTGCCTAGATACGTCTTAACACCAGTGTTGTACTGTGCCTAGATACGTCTTAACACCAGTGTTGTACTGTGCCTAGCTACGTCTTAACACCAGTGTTGTACTGTGCCTAGCTACGTCTTAACACCAGTGTTGTACTGTGCCTAGATACGTCTTAACACCAGTGTTGTACTGTGTCTAGATACGTCTTAACACCAGTGTTGTACTGTGCCTAGCTACGTCTTAACACCAGTGTTGTACTGTGCCTAGATACGTATTAACACCAGTGTTGTACTGTGCCTAGATATGTCTTAACACCAGTGTTGTACTGTGCCTAGATATGTCTTAACACCAGTGTTGTACTGTGCCTAGCGACGTCTTAACACCAGTGTTGTACTGTGCCTAGATATATCTTAACACCAGTGTTGTACTTTGCCTAGCTACGTCTTAACACCAGTGTTGTACTGTGCCTAGATATGTCTTTACACCAGTGTTGTACTGTGCCTTGATATGTCTTAACACCAGTGTTGTACTGTGCCTAGATACGTCTTAACACCAGTGTTGTACTGTGCCTAGCTACGTATTAACACCAGTGTTGTACTGTGCCTAGATATGTCTTAACACCAGTGTTGTACTGTGCCTAGCGACGTCTTAACACCAGTGTTGTACTGTGCCTAGATATGTCTTAACACCAGTGTTGTACTTTGCCTAGATACGTCTTTACACCAGTGTTGTACTGTGTCTAGATACGTCTTAACACCAGTGTTGTACTGTGCCTAGATACGTCTTAACACCAGTGTTGTACTGTGCCTAGATATGTCTTAACACCAGTGTTGTACTGTGCCTAGATACGTCTTAACACCAGTGTTGTACTGTGCCTAGCTACGTATTAACACCAGTGTTGTACTGTGCCTAGATATGTCTTAACACCAGTGTTGTACTGTGCCTAGCGACGTCTTAACACCAGTGTTGTACTGTGCCTAGATATGTCTTAACACCAGTGTTGTACTGTGCCTAGATACGTCTTAACACCAGTGTTGTACTGTGCCTAGCTACGTCTTAACACCAGTGTTGTACTGTGCCTAGCGACGTCTTAACACCAGTGTTGTACTGTGCCTAGCTACGTCTTAACACCAGTGTTGTACTGTGCCTAGCTACGTCTTAACACCAGTGTTGTACTGTGCCTAGCTACGTCTTTACACCAGTGTTGTACTGTGTCTAGCTACGTCTTAACACCAGTGTTGTACTGTGCCTAGATATGTCTTAACACCAGTGTTGTACTGTGCCTAGATACGTCTTAACACCAGTGTTGTACTGTGTTTATATCACAGTGTAGAGGGGTGCTGCAAGCCTCGGGATGCCTCTCGGTTTTTAACTGTTCATCTTCTAACTCTAACGCCCACTCTCTATTAGGAAGGAGTCTGCTATGATTTAGCTTCATCACCCTGTGTATGTTTTACTGCCAACTTTAGCAGAAAGCATATCAATCATTTAGGTTGCCAAATTGCACCCAGTAGAAATTTGTGCAGAAATGCATACACTATCTCAGTCAATGAAGAGCAATTTCTTCAGTCTGTGAAAAATATTCAGTCCCATCCTCACCAGCTGCGCTGTAATCTCAGTTGAAAGCTACATTTAGAAAAGGGAGAGTGGCTTTCAAAAACTTATTTGACTTCACAAGATAAATAGAGTGTTTGCCCCTGAATGTTTTGGCAAAGGAGTCGTCTTGACAGCCGGTGAGTGGTGGACTCCATTGAAGTATGTGTGACTCTTTGAGGCCATATTTTGAAATGCAATCATGTCCAACACCATGTAATTTTCCACTTGAGATCGCGTTTATTTACCTGTTTGTCTCTCATTTCCCCCCAATACTCTATTATTTGCAGTGTGAAAAGGATTTCATTGGTTAATGTTATTGGACTAGGAAAATGGAGTGTGTAATGTACACTGTTGTCCCCAGTTATCTCTGTGTTTGTTGTAAACATAGGCCTGCTTTGCATGGTGGGAAAAGGTGTTGAAAGACGATATTCAAAATGGCTTTTCTCCCATTACATTACTGACACGCAGTCCCTTTTCCCATTACATTACTAACACGCAATCCCTTCTCCCATTACATTACTAACACGCAATCCCCTTTCCCATTACATTACTAACACGTAATCCCTTTTCCCATTACATTACTAACACGCAATCCCTTCTCCCATTACATTACTAACACGCAATCCCCTTTCCCATTACATTACATTTACATTTTAAGTCATTTAGCAGACGCTCTTATCCAGAGCGACTTACAAATTGGTGCATACACCTTATGACAACCAGTGGAACAGCCACTTGCATCTAAATCTTGTTGGGGGGGGGTGAGAAGGATTACTTACCCTTACTTACCCTATCCTAGGTATTCCTTGAAGAGGTGGGGTTTCAGGTGTCTCCGGAAGGTGGTGATTGACTCCGCTGTCCTGGCGTCGTGAGGGAGTTTGTTCCACCATTGGGGGGCCAGAGCAGCGAACAGTTTTGACTGGGCTGAGCGGGAACTGTACTTCCTCAGTGGTAGGGAGGCGAGCAGGCCAGAGGTGGATGAACGCAGTGCCCTTGTTTGGGTGTAGGGCCTGATCAGAGCCTGGAGGTACTGAGGTGCCGTTCCCCTCACAGCTCCGTAGGCGAGCACCATGGTCTTGTAGCGGATGCGGCTTCAACTGGAAGCCAGTGGAGAGAGCGGAGGAGCGGGGTGACGTGAGAGAACTTGGGAAGGTTGAACACCAGACGGGCTGCGGCGTTCTGGATGAGTTGTAGGGGTTTAATGGCACAGGCAGGGGGAGCCCAGCCAGCAGCGAGTTGCAGTAATCAAGACGGGAGATGACAAGTGCCTGGATTAGGACCTGCGCCGCTTCCTGTGTGAGGCAGGGTCGTACTCTGCGGATGTTGTAGAGCATGAACCTACAGGAACGGGACACCGCCTTGATGTTAGTTGAGAACGTCAGGGTGTTGTCAGGATCACGCCAAGGTTCTTAGCGCTCTGGGAGGAGGACACAATGGAGTTGTCAACCGTGATGGCGAGATCATGGAACGGGCAGTCCTTCCCCGGGAGGAAGAGGAGCTCCGTCTTGCTGAGGTTCAGCTTGAGGTGGTGATCCGTCATCCACACTGATATGTCTGCCAGACATGCAGAGATGCGATTAGCCACCTGGTCATCAGAAGGGGAAAGGAGAAGATTAATTGTGTGTCGTCTGCATAGCAATGATAGGAGAGACCATGTGAGGTTATGACAGAGCCAAGTGACTTGGTGTATAGCGAGAATAAGAGAGGGCCTAGAACAGAGCCCTGGGGGACACCAGTGGTGAGAGCGCGTGGTGAGGAGACAGATTCTCGCCACGCCACCTGGTAGGAGCGACCTGTCAGGTAGGACGCAATCCAAGCGTGGGCCGCGCCGGAGATGCCCAACTCGGAGAGGGTGGAGAGGAGGATCTGATGGTTCACAGTATCGAAGGCAGCCGATAGGTCTAGAAGGATGAGAGCAGAGGAGAGAGAGTTAGCTTTTAGCAGTGCGGAGCGCCTCCGTGATACAGAGAAGAGCAGTCTCAGTTGAATGACTAGTCTTGAAACCTGACTGATTTGGATCAAGAAGGTCATTCTGAGAGAGATAGCGGTAGAGCTGGCCAAGGACGGCACGCTCAAGAGTTTTGGAGAGAAAAGAGAGAAGGGATACTGGTCTGTAGTTGTTGACATCGGAGGGATCGAGTGTAGGTTTTTCAGAAGGGTGCAACTCTCGCTCTCTTGAAGACGGGAGGGGCGTAGCCAGTGGTCAGGGATGAGTTGATGAGCGAGGTGAGGTAAGGGAGAAGGTCTCCGGAAATGGTCTGGAGAAGAGGGGGGATAGGGTCAAGCGGGCAGGTTGTTGGGGCGGCCGGCCGTCACAGGCGAAATTTCATCTGGAGAGAGAGGGGGAAAGAGGTCAGGCATAGGGTAGGGCAGTGTGAGCAGAACCAGCGGTGTCGTTTGACTTAGCAAGCGA
>NC_068427.1:44195704-44202580 GCF_023373465.1 Oncorhynchus keta | reverse complement strand
TGATATGGTTCTCAATCAGAGGCAGGTGTTTGTTATTGTCTCTGATTGGGAACCATATTTAGGTAGCCTGTTTTGTGTTGGGTTTGTGGGTGATTGTCCTTAGTGTCTTGATGTCCTTGTTCTGTGTGTATGTGCACCAGTATTAGGCTGTTTCGGTTTTCGTTATGTTTATTGTTTTGTAGTGTTTGTATTTAGATTCCGCAATCTACACGCCGCATTTTGTCCGACTCTCTTTCCCATACAGAAAACCGTTACAAGGTCTCTCCAGAGATGTCCGTTCAGGTTTAAATCCGGCTCTGGCTGGGCCACTCAAGGATATTCAGAGACTTGTCCCAAAGCCATTCCTTCGTTGTCTTCGCTATGTGCCTAGGGTTGTTGATTACCTGGTGGAAGGTGAACCTTCGCCCCAGTCTGAGGTCCTGAACGCTCTAGAGCAGGTTTTCATCAAGAATCTCTCTGTACTTTGCTCCGTTCATCTTTGCCTCGATCCTGACTCATCTCCCAGTTGCTGCCGCTGAGAAACATCCCCACAGCATGATTATGTCACCACCATGCTTCACCGTAGGGATGGTGCCAGGTTTCCTCCAGACGTGACGCTTGGCATTCAGGCCAAAGAGTTCAATCTTTGTTTCATCAGACCAGAGAATCTTGTTTCTCATGGTCTGAGAGTCTTTAGGTGCCTTTTGGCAAACTCAAGCGGGCTGTCATGTGCCTTTTACTGAGGAGTGGCTCCTTTAAGGTTCTCCCATCTCCACAAAGTAACTCTAGAGCCTCTGTCAGAATGACCATTAGGTTCTTGGTCACCTCCCTGACCAAGGCCCTTCTCCCCGATTTCTCAGTTTGGTCGGGTGTCCAGCTCGAGGAAGAGTCCTGGTGGTTTGAAAGTAACAATGTAAAAGTAGCTATTTAAGTGACAATGGCTATTTGAGAATTAAGGAGGCCACTTTGTTGTTGGGGACCTTCAATGCTGCAGAAATGTTTTGGTACCCTTCCCGAGATCTGTGCCTCGACACAATCCTGTCTCTGAGCTCTCACGGATAATTCCTTTGACCTCATGGCATGTTTTTTGCTCTGACATGCTCCTCTGTCAACTGTGGGACCTTATTGACAGGTGTGCGTCTTTCCAAATCATGTCCAATCATTTGAATTTACCACAGGTGGACTCCAATCAAGTTGTAGAAACATCTCAAGGATGATCAATGGAAACAGGATGCACCTGGAGCTAAATTTAGAGTCTCATAGCAAGCGTCTGACTACTTATGTAAATAAGGTATTTCTGTCTTAATTTTTATATTTTTTTATTTTACTAGGCAAGTCAGTTAAGAACAATTTCTTATTTTCAACGACAGCCTAGGAACAGTGGGTTAACTGCCTGTTCAGGGGCAGAACAACAGATTTGTACCTTTGTCAGCTCGGGGATTTGGAACTTGCAACCTTTTCGGTTACTAGTCCAACGCTCTAACCACTAGGCTACTCCTGCCGCCTCTGTATTAAACATTTAATACATTTGTAAACATTTCTAAAAACCTTTTTTTCGCCTTGTCATTATGGGGTATTGTATGTAGATTGTTGAGGATTTTCATTTTTTTATTACAATTTAGAATTATGGTAATGGTAATGTAAGAGTATGATGGAAAGAGAACTTGGGGACTGTAAAGAGACCTCTTGTGGCAAGTCTTGTGGGGTATGCATGGGTGTCCGAGCTGTGCACCAGTAGATCATACAGACAGCTCGATGCATTCAACATGTCAATACCTCTCATAAATACAAGTAGTGATGAAGTCAATCTCTCCTCCACTTCGAGTCAGGAGAGGTTATCGTCCATATTATTAATATTAGCTCTCTGTGTACATCCAAGGCCCAGCCGTGCTGCCTTGTTGTGAACCAATTGCAATTCTGTGGCACCTGACCACATGACTGAACAGTAGTCCAGGTGCGACAGAACTAGGGCCTGTAGGACCTGCCTTGTTGACAGTGCTGTCTAGAAGGTAGCAACTAGGGCCTGTAGGACCTGCCTTGTTGACAGTGCTGTTTAGAAGGTAGAAACTAGGGCCTGTAGGACCTGCCTTGTTGACAGTGCTGTCTAAAAGGTAGAAACTAGGGCCTGTAGGACCTGCCTTGTTGACAGTGCTGTCTAGAAGGTAGCAACTAGGGCCTGTAGGACCTGCCTTGTTGACAGTGCTGTCTAGGAAGGTAGAAACTAGGGCCTGTAGGACCTGCCTTGTTGACAGTGCTGTCTAGAAGGTAGAAACTAGGGCCTGTAGGACCTGCCTTGTTGACAGTGCTGTCTAGAAGGTAGAAACTAGGGCCTGTAGGACCTGCCTTGTTGACAGTGCTGTCTAGAAGGTAGAAACTAGGGCCTGTAGGACCTGCCTTGTTGACAGTGCTGTCTAGAAGGTAGAAACTAGGGTCTGTAGGACCTGCCTTGTTGACAGTGCTGTCTAGAAGGTAGAAACTAGGGCCTGTAGGACCTGCCTTGTTGACAGTGCTGTCTAGAAGGTAGAAACTAGGGCCTGTAGGACCTGCCTTGTTGACAGTGCTGTCTAGAAGGTAGAAACTAGGGTCTGTAGGACCTGCCTTGTTGACAGTGCTGTCTAGAAGGTAGAAACTAGGGTCTGTAGGACCTGCCTTGTTGACAGTGCTGTCTAGAAGGTAGAAACTAGGGCCTGTAGGACCTAACTTGTTGACAGTGCTGTCTAGAAGGTAGAGCAGCACCTTAACATGGACATAGTTCTCCCCATCTTAGCTACTGTTGTATCAATATATTTTAACCATGACAGTTTACAATCCAGGGTTACTCCAAGCAGTTTAGTCACCTCAGCTTGCTCAATTTCCACATTATGTATTACAATATTTAGATGAGGTTTAGGTTTTAGTGAATGAATTGTCCCAAATACAATGCTTTACGTTTTAGAAATATTTAGTACTAACTCATTCCTTGCCTTCTACTCTGAATCTAACTGAAACTCTTTGTTAAGTGTTGCAGTACTTTCAGTTGCTATAGTAGCTGACTTGTATAGTGTTAAGCAATTTCCATAAATGTGTCAAGTGCATTGTCTGTTTGCTCCTCATTACACACCACGGACCAACAGATATTCTATACATCAATAACATAGGCATCACTACAAAACTTTGTGCATGACCTCTTATACACTATATTAGGCCCAACCGTAGAAACGTTGGTTTTCCTAGATATGGCTACAATATTGTGATCACTACATCCGATGGATCTGGATACAACTTTCAAGCAAATTTCTGCAGCATTAATAAAGATGTGATCAATACGTGTTGATGATTTCATCCCTGACTGATTTCTATTCTCGCTATACACCAAGTCACTTGGCTCTGTCATAACCTCACATGGTCTCTCCTATCATTGCTATGCAGACGACACACAATTAATCTTCTCCTTTCCCCCTTCTGATGACCAGGTGGCGAATCGCATCTCTGCATGTCTGGCAGACATATCAGTGTGGATGACGGATCACCACCTCAAGCTGAACCTCGGCAAGACGGAGCTGCTCTTCCTCCCGGGAAGGACTGCCCGCTCCATGATCTCGCCATCACGGCTGACAACTCCATTGTGTCCTCCTCCCAGAGCGCTAAGAACCTTGGCGTGATCCTGGACAACACCCTCTCGTTCTCAACTAACATCAAGGCGGTGGCCCGTTCCTGTAGGTTCATGCTCTACAACATCCGCAGAGTACGACCCCTGCCTCACACAGGAAGCGGCGCAGGTCCTAATCCAGGCACTTGTCATCTCCCGTCTGGATTACTGCAACTCGCTGTTGGCTGGGCTCCCTGCCTGTGCCATTAAAACCCCTACAACTCATCCAGAACGCCGCAGCCCGTCTGGTGTCCAACCTTCCCAAATTCTCTCACGTCACCCCGCTCCTCCGCTCTCTCCACTGGCTTCCAGTTGAAGCTCGCATCCGCTACAAGACCATGGTGCTTGCCTCACGGAGCTGTGAGGGGAACGGCACCTCAGTACCTCCAGGCTCTGATCAGGCCCCTACACCCAAACAAGGGCACTGCGTTCATCCACCTCTGGCCTGCTCGCCTCCCTACCACTGAGGAAGTACAGTTCCCGCTCAGCCCAGTCAAAACTGTTCGCTGCTCTGGCTCCCCAATGGTGGAACACACTCCCTCACGACGCCAGGACAGCTGGAGTCAATCACCACCTTCCGGAGACACCTGAAACCCCACCTCTTTAAGGAATACCTAGGATAGGATAAAGTAATCCTTCTCACCCCCTTAAAAGATTTAGATGCACTATTGTAAAGTGGCTGTTCCACTGGATGTCATAAGGTGAATGCACCAATTTGTAAGTCGCTCTGGATAAGAGCGTCTGCTAAATGACTTAAATGTAAATGTAAATTTAATTCCTGTGTTGTTTGTAACTACCCTGGTAGGTTGACTGATAACCTGAATCAGGTTGCAGGCAATGGTTACATTTTTGAAGCTTTTTCTTGAGTGGGCAGCTTGATGAAAGCCAGTCAATTTTTTAAATCACCCAGAAAATATCTGTTTGTTGATATCACATACATTATCAAGCATTTCACACATGTTATCCAGATACTGACTGTTAGCACTTGGTGGTCTATAGCAGCTTCCCACCAGAATGGGCTTTAGGTGAGGCAGATGAACCTGTAGCCACATTAATTCAACAGTATTTAACATGAGATCCTCTCTAATCTTTACAGGAATGGGGTACTGAATATAAACAGAAACACCTCCACCATTAGCATTTCTATATTTTCTGTAAATGTTCTTAACCATGTATGGCTACCAGTGTATCATCAAAGGTTTTATCTAATTGAGTTTCAGAGATAGTCAGAATATGAATGTCATCTGTTACTAGCAAATTATTGATTTCACAAACATTGTTGCTTAAGCTAAATATGTTAACGTGGGCTAATTTGAGCACTTTTCTTCTGGGGCACTTACTTGCTTTCATTGCTTTACTGGGAAGCTTAGCAGCAGTAGATGTGCTCATGTTTTTTATGTCAGTGCAGGGTGAGCTGCTGACAGTGGACTTCCTCCTAGGGCACACCGGCTTAGTGCTAACAGTATAAATCTGGTTCATAGGTACATGATTACCTCATACAATAGCTGTAGGATCAGTAGAGGTGTTCAGGGCAGTTAAATGGACATAAATTAGGTTGTTTGTATTGTGTCTGACGCCCCTGGTGTAATGTACATTTGTTGAAGCATTATGACAACTCTGCATCACAATGGTAGGGATTAACTGAGCTGTGCTTGAGTCATTGATCAGTCATTGTCTCAACACAGCCTTATAGTGCTGTGAAAGGATCCAGGAACCTGCGTCACAATCGTAGGGATTAGCTGAGCTGGGCTTGAGTCATTGATCAGTCATTGTCTCAACACAGCCTTATAGTGCTGTGAAAGGATCCAGGAACTCTGCGTCACAATCGTAGGGTTTAGCTGAGCTGGGCTTGAGTCATTGATCAGTCATTGTCTCAACACAGCCTTATAGTGCTGTGAAAGGATCCAGGAACCTGCGTCACAATCGTAGGGATTAGCTGAGCTGGGCTTGAGTCATTGATAAGTCATTGTCTCAACACAGCCTCCTTATAAAACCTGTTTTATTTCCAAAAGGTATCAACATTTTCAACACATTTACACCCATTGAGCTGCAATAATCATGTAGCCAGTTGTGAAGAGAAAGAATCCTGCTAAAGTGTTCAATGCCATGATTCAGAGATGGCAGAGGGACAGATATGATGGGTCTTTTCATTAGTGTCTAGCAGATAGTCAATCAACTCTTTAAAATCCAACTTTTCAGAACTGCCCTTCATAATGTAATTTAAACCCACATGGACTACGATAGAATCGATTTCCATGTCCTGGCGTAGAACATTCAGGAGCAACTTAGTAATGTAATTTATTCGAGCTCCGGGATAAGACATTACGGTTACATCTCTTACCATGGAGATGCCCAGAATCACGGCTGGCGAGAAGGACAAGAAAATACGCCCACTCCCACGCTTCTCAGGATTCAGAAAACCCTTTATGGATGGGCTGAGAGGCATGGCTATGCCATAGCAAGGCCATGCATCTGGTCTTACTACAAATTTTTTCATTTTTTATCCTGTGTTAGGAAAGTACTAGAGAGAATTTCATTATCTTCAGCAGAGATTAAAAAGATTTCGGCCGCAGGTGCTCCTACACTCCACTTAACGTGTGATCTAAAAAGAAGTGGCCGCCGTGTGGAGAATAACTATATTGTCGTGCGTGTGTGTCGTATACATGTTTGCAGAGAGTTAATCATACCTGCATTAGCACTAGTTATCAAAGATAAATGTGCAGAGGAGCCATCTAGCTTTAGTCTCTAAATAAGCCTGCTGTTGTAAGCAAGACAACTCATTTATTTTCAAACTTGGCAATTACGGGGACAAAGAAAAGTTCTGCAGAGTTTTCTACATTAATCATAGCCAACAGAGAATAGGGGGTTGGGAAATTAAAATGAGTTTTGGAGCTTGGGGGTGTATTTCCTGTTTCCATTTCCACCACAATAGAATTAATTGACAAAAAAATAATTTCCTTAGTGTTCTCATTTTTGTTTAGTATCGTCCTGCCAGAAAGTCACAAAACAATATCTAATGATTGGAGATGTTCTTTCATTGAGTCAGGGCAGCTATATCTATAAATGAGGTGTACTTTAATATTGTATTTTTTTTGCAAGGCAATTTTAAAAAGCATCATTACAATGTTCCAAGAAATAATCCCACAAATAGTTCCACAAACAAGGTTACAGCACTTATCCACCCCCAGACATTTATACAGGACTCTCCGGCTATGACATAATCATCATTGAGTTGTGCACCAATCCCCCAAAAATTATAGTCTGTAATG
>NC_068427.1:44188368-44195604 GCF_023373465.1 Oncorhynchus keta | reverse complement strand
ACCCCTGTATATAGCCTCCACATTGACTCTGTGCCAGTGCCCCCTGTATATAGTCTCCACATTGACTCTGTGCCGGTACCCCCTGTATATAGCCTCCACATTGACTCTGTGCAGTGCCCTGTATATAGCCTCCACATTGACTCTGTGCCGGTACCCCTGTATATAGCCTCCACATTGACTCTGTGGTGCCCCCTGTATTTGCCCTGTATGTATATAGCCTCCACATTGACTCTGTGCCAGTTGTGCCCGTACCCCCTGTATATAGCCTCCACATTGACTCTGTGCCGGTACCCCTGTATATAGCCTCCACATTGACTCTGTGCCGTACCCCCTGTATATAGCCTCCACATTGACTCTGTGCCGGTGCCCCTGTATATAGCCTCCACATTGACTCTGTGCCGGTGCCCCTGTATATAGCCTCCACATTGACTCTGTGCCGGTGCCCCCTGTATATAGCCTCCACATTGACTCTGTGCCGGTACCCCTGTATATAGCCTCCACATTGACTCTGTGCCGTGCCCCCTGTATATAGCCTCCACATTGACTCTGTGCCGGTGCCCCTGTATATAGCCTCCACATTGACTCTGTGCCGGTGCCCCCTGTATATAGCCTCCACATTGACTCTGTGCCGGTGCCCCTGTATATAGCCTCCACATTGACTCTGTGCCGGTACCCCTGTATATAGCCTCCACATTGACTCTGTACCGGTACCCCCTGTATATAGCCTCCACATTGACTCTGTACCGGTGCCCCCTGTATATAGCCTCCACATTGACTCTGTGCAGGTGCCCCCTGTATATAGCCTCCACATTGACTCTGTGCCGGTACCCCCTGTATATAGCCTCCACATTGACTCTGTGCCGTGCCCCTGTATATAGCCTCCACATTGACTCTGTACCAGTACCCCTGTATATAGCCTCCACATTGACTCTGTGCCGGGTGCCCCCTGTATATAGCCTCCACATTGACTCTGTGCCGGTGCCCCTGTATATAGCCTCCACATTGACTCTGTGCCGGTGCCCCCTGTATATAGCCTCCACATTGACTCTGTGCCGGTGCCCCCTGTATATAGCCTCCACATTGACTCTGTGCCGGTACCCCCTGTATATAGCCTCCACATTGACTCTGTGCCGGTGCCCCTGTATATAGCCTCCACATTGACTCTGTGCCGGTTGCCCCTGTATATAGCCTCCACATTGACTCTGTGCCGGTGCCCTGTATATAGCCTCCACATTGACTCTGTGCCGGTACCCCCTGTATATAGCCTCCACATTGACTCTGTGCCGGTGCCCCTGTATATAGCCTCCACGTTGACTCTGTGCCGGTGCCCCCTGTATATAGCCTCACATTGACTCTGTGCAGGTACCCCTGTATATAGCCTCCACATTGACTCTGTGCCGGTGCCCTGTATATAGCCTCCACATTGACTCTGTACATGTACCCCTATATAGCCTCCACATTGACTCTGTTGCCGGTGCCCCCTGTATATATCCTCCACATGACTCTGTACCGGCACCCCTGTATATAGCCTCACATTGACTCTGTGCCGGCACCCTGTTGTATAGCCTCACATTGACTCTGTACAGGTGCTCCTGTATATAGCCTCCACATTGACTCTGTACAGGTGCTCCTGTATATAGCCTCCACATTGACTCTGTACCGGTGCCCTGTATATAGCCTCCACATTGACTCTGTACAGGTACTCCTGTATATAGCCTCCACATTGACTCTGTGCCGGCACCCTCTGTATAGCCTCCACATTGACTCTGTACAGATTACCCCTGTATATAGCCTCACATTGACTCTGTGCCGGTGCCTGTATGTAGCCTCCACATTGACTCTGTGCCGGCACCCCTGTATATAGCCTCCACATTGACTCTGTACCGGCACCCCTGTATATAGCCTCCACATTGACTCTGTACAGGTACTCCTGTATATAGCCTCCACATTGACTCTGTGCAGGTTTCCCTGTCTATAGCCTCCACATTGACTCTGTGCCGGTGCCCCCTGTATATAGCCTCCACATTGACTATGTACAGGTACTCCTGTATATAGCCTCCATTGACTCTGTACAGGTGCCCTGTATATAGCCTCCACATTGACTCTGTGCCGGTGCCCCCTGTATATAGCCTCCACATTGACTCTGTACAGGTACCCCTGTATATAGCCTCCACACATTGACTCTGTACAGGTGCTCCTGAATATAGCCTCCACATTGACTCTGTACAGGTGCCTGTATATAGCCTCCCACATTGACTCTGTGCCGGTTGCCCTGTATATAGCCTCCACATTGACTCTGTGCCGGCACCCCCTGTATATAGCCTCCACACATTGATCTGTGCAGATTGCTCCTGTATATAGCCTCCACATTGACTCTGTACAGGTGCCCCTGTATATAGCCTCCACATTGACTCTGTGCCCGGTACCCCCTGTATATAGCCTCCACATTGACTCTGTGCCGATACCCCTGTATAAAGCCTCCACATTGACTCTGTGCCCGGTACCCCCTGTATATAAGCCTCCACATTGACTCTGTGCAGTTGCCCTGTATATAGCCTCCACATTGACTCTGTGCAGTGCCCTGTATATAGCCTCCATATTGACTCTGTACCGGTGCCCCTGTATATAGCCTCCACATTGACTCTGTACCGGTGCCCCTGTATATAGCCTCCACATTGACTCTGTGCCCGTTGCCCCTGTATATAGCCTCCACATTGACTCTGTGCCGGTTGCCCCCTGTATATTGCCTCCACATTGACTCTGTGCAGTTACCCCCTGTATATAGCCTCCACATTGACTCTGTACCGGTACCCCCTGTATATAGCCTCCACGGTAGACTCTGTGCGGTTGCCCCCTGTATATAGCCTCCACATTGACTCTGTACCGGTGCCCCTGTATATAGCCTCCACATTGACTCTGTGCCGGTACCCCTGTATATAGCCTCCACATTGACTCTGTACCGGTACCCCCTGGATATAGCCTCCCACACCAGACTCTGTGCAGTGCCCCTGTATATAGCCTCCACAGAGACTCTGTACCGGGGTACCCCCTGTATAGCCTCCACATTGACTCTGTACCGGTACCCCTGTATATAGCCTCCACATAGACTCTGTACCGGTACCCCCTGTATGTATAGCCTCAACATTGACTCTGTACAGGTACCCCTGTATATAGCCTCCACATTGACTCTGTACCGGTACCCTGTATATAGCCTCCACATTGACTCTGTACAGGTACCCTGTATATAGCCTCCACATTGACTCACGTACATAGCCTCCACATTGACTCTGTACCGAAAATATATATAGCCTCCACATTGACTCTGTACCGGTACCCCCTGTATAGCCTCCACATTGACTCTGTACCGGCACCCCTGTATATAGCCTCCACATTGACTCTGTACAGGTACCCCCTGTATATAGCCTCCACATTGACTCTGTACATATAGCTCTACATTGTACTCCTGTATATAGCCTCCACATTGACTCTGTACAGGTACTCCTGTATATAGCCTCCACATTGACTCTGTGCCGGTACAGGTACCTGTATATAGCCTCCAATTTCTGTATATAGCTCCACTCTGTACAGGTACTCCTGTATATAGCCTCAGTGACTCTGTACGGTACCCTGTATATAGCCTCCACGATGACTCTGTACAGGTACTCCACTGTATATAGCCTCCACATTGACTCTGTGCCGGCACCCCTGTATATAGCCTCCACATTGACTCTGTACAGGTACCCTGTATATAGCCTCCACATTGACTCTGTACCGGTACCCCTGTATATAGCCTCCACATTGACTCTGTACCGGCACCCCCTGTATGTAGCCTCCACATTGACTCTGTACCGGCACCCCTGTATATAGCCTCCACATTGACTCTGTACAGGTACTCCCTGTATATAGCCTCCACATTGACTCTGTACAGGTACCCCTGTATATAGCCTCCACATTGACTCTGTACCGGTACCCCTGTATATAGCCTCCACATTGACTCTGTACAGGTACTCCCTGTATATAGCCTCGCTGTTGTTATTTTATTCTTGCTCTTTTATTTTTACTTTAATTTATTTAGTAAATATTTTTCTTAACTCTTATTCTTCTTAAAACTGCATTGTTGGTTAAGGGCCGGTAAGTTAGCATTTCACAGTATGGTCTACACCTGATGTATTCGGCGGTTGTGACAATGTCATGGATCCCCTCTGGAACTTGTCATTACACACACCTGGTCCCCATTTCCCTGATTGTAATTGTATAAATGTGCCCTTTGTTTCATAATTGGGCTGTCGATTATTGTTCAATGTCCGTTGGTCGTGTGAATACGTGTGCTGTGTTGTTTTGGCTTTCGTGCTGCATGTATTGCAGATGATTACGGATACGGCACGTGTGTTACTGAGTCTCGCCCCAGTGTATTTATTTGGGGAACTCCTCGCTCTTTGTTTGGGATTCTACCCATGTTTTGTATATCTGTTGTTTGTTCTTTGTCCTAGAGCATTTACAATAGATGGCACACACTATGGTACAGTAAATAAAAAACCCTATTACGCATTCCTGTGCCTGTCTCCCGATCCTTTAAACCGACTTGACAGACAAAAAAAAATTTGATCAGTTTTCATTTGATAACTACCTAACACCAAATAACCACTTATAATAGCTGGTCTGCACAACCTCAACACCCCATCAACCCTAGAGATGTGTAGAAATAGACCCATGTGAGCAAAATTGTATTTTTTTTAAATTATTCAAATCAGCATTCTCTGGTTACTGTATCTTCATCTCTCGTGAAGGTGTTGCTGCCTTGTGCAGTAAAACCCAGATCTCTGTTCCATTAGTGAGATGGGCAAGTTGTCGTTTAAGTGATAATGCCCAGAAGCCGGTGTTTGGAGGATGTTTTCAGGCCCGAGACAAAGTCCAATATGTCCTCCAAACACCGGGCATTATCACTTTATTCAACGGGTTACCAACATATTCAAATAATGATTGACATATTTTCATTAAAAATATTATTTTGATTCATTTATTCATACTATTTGATCCTTCCACAAGATATAGTCCCGAAACAAATCTACGGTTGCTACCCAAGCCCGCTGGTTGTGTGTTCTATTGATTCAGTTGAAAGAGACCTATGGACGCGACCCAGTCGTTTGTTCTAAATGTTACACTGCCATACTGGCTGGCAACATTCTTATCCTTTGCTTGCTAGCTAGCCAACTACGGCTAACTTACAGACACGTCAGACAGAATAACAACAGTAGCTGCATTTGTTTAAGCTGTTTTCTAGTGACATTAATTTGGATACATCCATAACAATGAGCTAATGAGGCGCGATTTCACCTGGATTAGAAAATGTGTTCTCTCGTTAGGACACTGTTCAGAGGAGCTAGCCAACAACACAGCTAACACAATCACTTCAAACTGTAACGTCGTTCTTCGTTTGTAGAAAGAGAGTCGGGCCAAAATGCAGCGTGGTGGTTACTCATGACTTTTAATGAAAAAGTTACACATGAAATAACTATACAAATACAAAAACAACAAACGGAACGTGAAAACCTAATTACAGCCTATCTGGTGAAACTACACAGACAGGAACAATCACCCACGAAATACACAGTGAAACCCTGGCAACGTAAATACGGTTCCCCATCAGAGACAACAAGAATCACCTGACTCTGATTGAGAACCGCCTCAGGCAGCCAAGCCTATACTAAACACACCCCTAATCAACCACAATCCCAATACCTACAAAATCCCCAATACGACAATACAATAACCCATGTCACACCCTGGCCTGAACAAATAATTAAAGAAAACACAAAATACTAAGACCAAGGCATGACACAAACTGAAGCTGGAAAGACTGCAAAACTAGCTGCACTTCATTTTGTTGTAAATATATTTAGTTATATATATATATCCATAAAAATGATGCCAGCTGATTCATGATTTTGACTGGCTGAGAAACGCTGCCTGACTCTCTCTCTCGTCCCGACTCCTGTCCCCTACATGTTCATTACTGGACAGTTGGAATCATCTTTCAATATTGAAAACAATGTTGCAAATGTCGAGAGACAGACAGCAAGGTTTATACAAATCTCCGCTGTTGAGAACTAAATGTTGATCTAAAAGAAATGTGAGGTAATGTCTAGATGCTTTTTATAGTGGAGATCAAGTTTTATAACTTCCCTGCCTGGGCTGATGAGACAGTGGATTGCTCCCAGTCAGATGGAACAGAGTAAATAGGCATTTTAACGCTCATATATTTAGCCGGTAGTAACTTGTGGAATAGACACCGGCTGGAATGCACTTCTAACCAATCAGCATTCAGGATTAGACCCACCTGTTGTATAAAATTAGTGAAAACACTGTTCCATTTACACAGACAGGCCGGTCCAGGAAGACTTCTGATGATTGGTTCTGGAGACACACACACACGCACACGCGCAAACACACACACACACACACACACACGATTCGGGAGTAAATTGAGCAAACTATGATTCAACGGTGTTATTGCGTATGAAAGTGTAATCGCTGCGAATATATTTCTCATCTCTGTTCCCATGGTGATGCTGACTAAACATGGAGAATAGTTTTGTCAAGTATTCTTCAAAGGATACATTTTCTGGAACTAATGCATAACACCACTGTAACAGCACATCACATCACAGCATCTCGCTAACGAACATGCCTGTTGTAACATACAGTACTCACAAGTTTAAAACTCCTCCCATGTACTTACATCCGGTTCAACGTACTCATTTCTTCTATCTTCGTTTTGGGGAATGAATCTGTTATTCTCTTAATTACTTCACGCCAACCCTCAATTCCCTCTGTCCATGTGCAATTAAACAAAGTGTATCCTGTGCCTAATTCAACTTTGTACAGTATGTCCTTATTTATTCTAAATTTTAAAACATATTTAATAAGTGTCTAATTGAATCAAAATACAAACTCAAAGGACACAGCTCTAATGTTTTTTTTTTATTTTTTTATTTAACTAGGCAAGCCAGTTAAGAACAAATTCTTATTTTACAATGATGGCCTACCGGGGAACAGTGGGTTAACTGCCTTGTTCAGGGGCAGAACGACATATTTTTACCTTGTCAGCTCGGGAATTCGATCCAGCAACCTTTCGGTTACTGGCCCAACATTCTAACCACAGGCTACCTGCCGCCCTGATGGGGTTCAGCTCTAATGGGTTTCAGCTCTAATGGGTTTCAGCTCTAATGGGTTTCA
>NC_068427.1:44171761-44188268 GCF_023373465.1 Oncorhynchus keta | reverse complement strand
TCCCATTACATTACTAACACGTAATCCCTTTTCCCATTACATTACTAAGACGCAATCCCTTTTCCCATTACATTACTAACACGCAATCCCTTTTCCCATTACATTACTAACACGCAATCCCTTCTCCCATTACATTACTAACACGCAATCCCTTTTCCCATTACATTACTAACACGTAATCCCTTTCCCATTACATTACTAACACGCAATCCCTTCTCCCATTACATTACTAACACGCAATCCCTTTTCCCATTACATTACTAACACGCAATCCCTTTTCCTAGAGAGACAATATCAGTTATCAGTCTCTTCCTAACTGTTGGGTTATTCCCCCAGGCCATGTAGCAATGGCTCAGGATGTTTTCCACAATAACAGGTTGCTGTGCCACTTGGCGGGAAATACAAGCATGTGACTCAACAACTCATTACCGTGGAAAAGGAGCAAAGCTAAGCCAATGGCAATGAGACAGGCTGCCAGTGTTAGCATCTGTCCAGTCCTCTGCCTTGGGATGCTTACATAACTTATCACTTTTAACTCCTCTGTTTACAGAGCTAGAGATACTCAGAGCCAATGCAGATTTTATTAAGGCGCTCGCTCAAGGGTGTAAAATCGGCATCGCCTCAAAACATGGTTTGTAACTTCCTCCTGGCCATAACAACAACTCAAAGTTGCCACCCAAGAAAACATTATTTTCCAGAGAATATACACTGATATTTAGAACATTTGCAATAAAGGGCCTAGATTTGTTGGATAAACTGACGGATCAAGCTTTAAATATAGTTTATTCAGAATTCCATATGTAACACACATCGAGGGGGAAACTCCAGTTAATTTGTTCCCGGCCAAAATGAAGCTGGCAGCTTTCATAAATTACCATTTTATTAAGATTCAGAAGCAAAACATTTAAATATTCACGTGTTGTCTGGCACTCTAGACTCATGTCTGATTAGATTTTAATTACGTGACTTTGTCTTAAACAAACGAGGAGCGGCAGCATAAAGGCCTATTTGTCTTTGCTGGTAATGAGTGCACCTGAAATGTACCTCTGCTGAAAGGAGCGTATCCTTCATGAGCAGGAACAGAAAACCCCTTTGGCTCCTCTCTGCTTCCTGTTGTTTACCTTCCATGGAATGTAATGAAACCCAGGCTCTCCAAAACCCAGACCCAGAGGACAACATTTCACACTTAGTCACCGAGTGTCAGAACCTATTCTCCCTCTCTCACCTCACCTCCTCTCTCCTCCCAGTTTTCTGTCCCTGTTACTTCAATGTCATTACTTTTCACAGCTCTATTCAACAGCTCATATTCAACAGCTCATATTCAACAGCTCTATTCAACAGCTCTATTCAACAGCTCTATTCAACAGGTCATATTCAACAGCTCTATTGAACAGCTCTATTCAACAGCTCTATTCAACAGGTCATATTCAACAGCTCTATTCAGCAGCTCATATTCAGCAGCTCATATTCAACAGCTCTATACAACAGCTCTATTCAATAGCTCATATTCAACAGCTCTATTCAACAGCTCATATTCAACACCTTGCTCGGATGGAGTGATCAAGATCAATTGTTCTTTTGTTGTGAGTTCTTGGCGTGTTCGTTTTTGTAACTGTGTGCGTGTGTATTTCTATAATTTTTTTTAATTGAACATTTATTTATCCAGGTGAGTCAATTTAGAACAGAATCCGTATTTAAAATGTCGGCCTGGCTAACACGTGCACCTATGTGTGCACAGTGCACGTGTGCATGTCTGTAGATGTATGAGGGGCTACTCTATGCAATCTCATCATTATGCGGTTGGATGCAGAACCTTTGCTTTCCCTCCTTGGCACGATTGACACCAGCTTTAATGTGTAAATGGTTTTACAAGGCCGCAGAACACCTCTCCTGCTTTGATACATTTGCTCTCTTCCAGAGGAGAGACACCATGATAACAAGTACTAGGTGACTGAGAAATGATGATTTCCCCCCAGTCTATGAGGCTTCCATCTGCCATGTTCCGCTACTCCTGTAACATGCCCCATGATCCCATTCCAGAGGTGCTGTAGAGGAAAGCATGGTGTTTCTAAATTGTAAAACATGCAAATTGAACCATGTCCAATGAGTGTAGGTTCTTCTGTCATCTCTTGAGTCATGCATTCAAACTGACTCCATAGCAACACATGCATATCAAATCCATTTATTTTGTCACATTTGCCGAATACAACAGACCTTACAGTGAAATGCTTACTTACAAGCCCTTAATCAACAATGATTTAAGAAGTTTTAAGAAAACAAAGTGTTAAGTAAAAAGTAGATAAGCAAAAAATTTAAAATAAATGTAACAAATAATTAAACAGCAGCAGTAAAATAACAGTAGTGAGGCTATATTACAGGGGATACCGGTACAGAATCAATGTGCTGGGGCACCGGTTAGTCGAGGTAATATGTACAGTGGGGAGAACAAGTATTTGATACACAGACGATTTTACAGGTTTTCCTACTTACAAAGCATGTAGAGGTCTGTAATTTTTATCATAGGTACACATCAACTGTGAGAGACAACACATTGTATGATTTTTATGTAATTAATTTGCATTTCATTGCATGACATAAGTATTTGATCACCTACCAACCAGTAAGAATTCCGCCTCTCACAGACCTGTTAGTTTTTCTTTAAGAAGCCCTCATGTTCTCCACTCATTACCTGTATTAACTGCACCTGTTTGAACTCGTTACCTGTATAAAAGACACCTGTCCACACACTCAATCAAACAGACTCCAACCTCTCCACAATGGCTAAGACCAGAGAGCTGTATAAGGACATCAGGGATAAAATTGTAGACCTACACACGGCTGGGATGGGCTACAGGACAATAGGCAAGCAGCTTGATGAGAAGGCAACAACTGTTGGCGCAATTATTAGAAAATGGAAGAAGTTCAAGATGACTGTCAATCACCCTCGGTCTGGGGCTCCATGCAAGATCTCACCTCGTGGGGCATCACTGATCATGAGGAAGGTGAGGGATCAGCCCGGAATTACACAGCAGGACCTGGTCAAAGACCTGAAGAGAGCTGGGACCACAGTCTCAAAGAAAACCATTAGTAACACACTACGCCGTCATGGATTCAAATCCGGCAGCGCACGCAAGGTCCCCCTGCTCAAGCCAGCGCATGTCCAGGCCCGTCTGAAGTTTGCCAATGACCATCTGGATGATCCAGAAGAGGAATGGGAGAAGGTCATGTGGTCTGATGAAACAAAAATGTAGCTTTTTGGTCTAAACTCCACTCGCCGTGTTTGGAGGAAGAAGAAGGATGAGTACAACCCCAAGAACACCATCCCAACCGTGAAGCATGGACGTGGAAACATCATTCTTTGGGGATGCTTTTCTGCAAAGGGGACAGGACGACTGCACCATATTAAGTTCTGCTTTTGCAATAAAATGCAAATGAATTACTTAAAAATCATACAACGTGATTTTATGGATTTTTGTTTTAGACTCTCACAGTTGAAGTGTACCTATGATAAAAATTGTAGACCTCTACATGCTTTGTAAGTAGGGAAACCTGCTAAATCGGCAGTGTATGAAATACTTGTTCTCCCCACTGTACATGGCACTTCCTTATATTAACATATTGTGGTAAACCTTGTGGTGTTGGGTTGAGCGTGCAGAGATTGACAAAGAGACAGGGAGGCTTTTGTCTGCAAAAACGAATTTACTAAGACAGAAAATAATCATAACAAAGAAAATCACTTAGGTTTGGCTCGGTCCTTCTTCTCTACTGTGGCTTGGTCTCGGTCTCTCCACATTCTCTCCCACGGTGCTCCTTTTATTTGGCCTCCACGGCTGGTTGGCACTTTCCTCTAATTACCTCCACTTAGAGCTGTTCGTGTCGGGGTGTCCAGCTCCCGTATTTCCAGCAGAGGAAGCCAACATCGCCTCACATACCTCCCCTCTATTACCATCCCCCAGGGTAGACTACCTGGGATACCACCCCCCCCCCCCTTAGCCCTGGCTGGGAGGGAGGCATGCTAAGCGCTAGGTTTGCATCCCTCCAGGATAGGGCGTCCGCATTGCCATGCTGGGCCCCCGACCTGTGGATGACAGAGAAAGAGAATCGCTGTAAGGAAAGGAACCAGCGGGTGACACGGTCATTCGTGTCCTTACCTCTTGCCATCCAAACAAGGGCGGCATGGTCAGTGATCAGGGTAAACTTCCTCCTGACAAGATAATACTTGCGTGTGTCCAGTGCCCACTTCACCGCAAGGCACTCCTTCTCGACAATCGAGTATTTCTTCTCCCTCGGGAGGAATTTCCTGCTGACATACATGATGGGGTGCTCCTCGCCTTCCTGCTCTTGGGACAAAACGGCCCCTACCCCTGTGTCAGACGCGTCTGTCTGGACCAGGAGGTTTTTTGAGAAGTCCGGGATGACGAGTCCCGGGTGGGAACATAGCACATCCTTCAGGGCCTGGAACGCTGCCTCTGTGTCCTCCGTCCATTGCACCATCTGGGGTAGCCGTGCCTTTGTTAAGTCTGTAAGGGGAGAAGCTATTGCGGCAAAGTTAGGTACAAATCTACTATAGTACCCTGCTAACCCCAGGAATGACTTCACCTGCCTCTTGGTTCTGGGGAACGGCCATCCCCTAATGGCAGCGATTTCTTTTCTTGGGGATTCACATTTCCTTTCCCGATCTGATAGCCCGGGTACTCCACCTCGGCGTAGCCCAGGTGCACTTGTGGGGGTTCGCGGTCAGACCTACATCCCTTAGGGCATCCACCACTGCCTGTAACCTACACAGATGTGACTCCCACCTGTCACTGTGCACAATTATGTCATCCAGATAAGCAGCGGCGTACTCACTGTGCGGCCGCAGGACGCGGTCCACTTCCCTCTAATTAACTCCATTTAGAGCTGTCCATGTCGGGGTGCCCAGCTCCCGTATTCCCAGCAGAGGGAGCCAACGTCTCCTCACGTAACTCCCCTCTATTACCATCCCCCGGGGTATACCTCCTGGGATACCACAATATGTATACTGTACATGCAATCTAAACTCAGCAAAAATAGAAACGTCCCTTTTTCAGGACCCTGTCCTTCAAAGATAATTTATAAAAATCCCCAAAACTTCACAGATCTTCATTGTAAAGGGTTTAAACACTGTTCCCCATGATTGTTCAATGAACCATAAACAATTAATGAACATGCACCTGTGGAACGGTCGTTAAGACACTAACAGTTTACAGATGGCGGTGTCGTGTCTTTGGCTATGCCGGATTAGGTGATACGACATGCTATTCTATAAAATAATTTCTCCGTAATTAATATCACCTGATTGAGCAAATCATCTAAATGTAATTAACTAGAGAGTTGGAGCACCACGAAATAATATTTATAGAGCTGTTATCTTCCGAATAAACTCTTAAAGACCTAGTAATATTTTACATCAATAGCAGTCAATATTAACCGTCACCTTAATTCAGTTTCATCTGAAAGTTGTAAATTCTTGATTATCTTCACAAACCCTGGCTAACAAGTGGAATCAGCAATACAAAAGTGGGTTTAATTATTTATTTACTAAATACCTAACTAATCACACAGAATTACACATACACATAATTAATCATAACTTGATTACAAATTACGTCATAAAGGAAAACGTCCCTGGCGGGCGGAACAGATATGACCGCTGGTTACACAAAAGAAAAGGGCTGGGTTTGAGTGAAAGAGTGGGAAGACTGAGGGACACAGGGAGAAGCTGTGCTGTCGTAAATACAGTATCTTATGCATCTAAATTACCGCCCATTTGGAAAAGGAAAATGCAATAAATATTTACTCTGAGCTGCGCTTCAGTAGGTTGGTGGTAGATGGAAGGCTGTGTTGTTGTGTGGTAGACGGGATACTCCGTCTGTTCCTTCCCAACCTGCGGATAGTAAGGATAAGTAATCCTTCTCACCCCCCTAAAAGATTTAGATGCACTATTGTAAAGTGGCTGTTCCACTGGATGTCATAAGGTGAATGCACCAATTTGTAAGTCGCTCTGGATAAGAGCGTCTGCTAAATGACTTAAATGTAAATGTAAATGTAATGTAAATGCTGTTGCTAACTCAATGGCTAGGAGGTATGACTTCTGTAGTGAATAAGAGTTCAAAGTTCATACCATTCGCAACCAATGCTCACGCTGATGTTGGCTTCGTTCTGTAGTTATTATCTGAACCATTCTGACATCGGACCGTCGTCCTCACATCCTCGTAACAGATGGTTATATTGTCGACAAGGCTTTATATAGGAAGGGAGAAAAGGGGTGTGTTTCATAGTTTACAACCTATGTCTCTTCACGTGGGCGGGCCACTGAGTCGGGCCTAATGAAAACCCAAATCTCACATTTTAGAAGCTAAAATCACATTTCATCCCATCACAAATAATTTCATATTCAAACATTTAAATTGAACAACAATTCCATGTGAATCCGATAACTCTGATGTGTAGACTTTCCACTGTAGAGTTTGTCATCTTATCATTGATGAGAATGTCTCAGATGACAACCGAACTGACATCATATTCATTAAGTACCACCACATATGTTCAATTGGTCGGATTACCAGAATATAGTTAATTTCCCCCCACCTTCTGATGTTCCCAGAATCTCTATGTTAACCAAGATGTTTGCAAATGTAACATCAGTAGGGTAGAAAGAGGAAAAAGGGGGGAAGAGGTAGTTATGACTGTCATAAACCTAGCCCCAGGCCAACGTCATGACAGTGGGAAATTAAGGTCACAATTATGAAAACTTAGGACACGAAAGAGGCCTTACTACTGACCCTGAAAAACACCAAAAGAAAGATGCACAGGGTCCCTGCTCATCTGCGTGAACGTGTCTTAGGCATGCTGCAAGAAGGCATGAGGACTACATATGTGGCCAGGGCAATAAATTGCAATGTCCGTACTGTGAGACGCCGAAGACAGCGCTACAGGACGGACAGCTGATCGTCCTCGCAGTGGCAGACCACGTGTAACAACACCTGCACAGGATTGGTACATCTGAACACCACACCTGCGAGACAGGTACAGGATGGCAACAACAACTGTCTGAGTTACACCAGGAACGCACAATCCCTCTATCAGTGCTCAGACTGTCCGCAATAGGCTGAGAGAGGCTGGACTGAGGGCTTGTAGGCCTGTTGTAAGGCAGGTCCTCAAAAGACATCACCGGCAACAAAGTCGCCTATGGGCACAAACCCACCGTCGCTGGACTAGACAAAAAGTGCTCTTCACTGACGAGTCACGGTTTTGTCTCACCAGGGGTGATGGTCGGATTCATGTTTATCGTCGAAGAAATGAGCGTTACACCGAGGCCTATACTCTGAAGCTGGATCGATTTGGAGTTGGAGGGTCTGTCATGGTCTGGGGCAGTGTGTCACAGCATCATCGGACTGAGCTTGTTGTCATTGAAGGCAATCTCAATGCTGTGTGTTACAGGGAAGACTTCCTCCTACTTCAAGTGGCAAATCTGGTGCAGTCCATGAGGTGGAGATGCACTGCAGTACTTAATGCAGCTGGTGGCCACACCAGATACTGACTGTTACTTTTGATTTTGACCCCCCCTTTGTTCAGGGACACATTATTCAATTTCTGTTAGTCACATGTCTGTGGAACTTTTTCAGTTTATGTCTCAGTTGTTGAATCTTGTTATGTTCATATAAACATTTACACATGTTAAGTTTGCTGAAATAAACTCCGTTGACTGAGAGAGGACGTTTCTTTTTTTGCTGAGTTTATATGAAATGGCATGGCAAACATCCGATGCAGTGATAGTATTCCACATGCAGGTGTCCCAAATGTGCACAGACATCAGTTCAAAGTCTAGTTTGGATTTATATTTTTGCTGGGTTGTCAACTAATGTGAATTCATCGTGAAATCAACAAAAAAATTCACCATGTCAATGGATTTAGGTTAAAAGGGGTGTGAAAAAAAGTCGAAATTCCCTTTTTCAATTCCAATCGTTGATTCAACATCATCGCATTGACATTTTTGGTTGAAATGACGTGGAAACAATGTTGATTAAATTAGTTTTTGCCCAGTGGGTAGCTATGGTTATGCTAGAAATGTAGGATATCTCATGTTTTTCTCCAGCATCAGATTTGTTGAGTGATTATTCTTCTTATGAGGGGGCATCTCACACACCATCTCCCTATATGCCTGTGGGAAGGACAGTGTAATGATCCCCGATAATGATCTCTGTAAAATCAGGAAGCTGGGTTTTGCCCATGTAAGCAGCATGTGGTCCCTTATGGACCTGTCTAAGCTGGAGGACTGGCCTTACTAATTCATTTTGGCAAATAGCCCCAGAGTTGGGCCCCTCCCTCCCTCCCTCCCTCCCTACCCTCGCTCCCTCCCTCCTCTTTCTTTTACCACTGTTCCATCTGCCAATTAGAGCCCAGTGATGAATGTTAATGAGGCGAGGTGTTTGAAAAGGGACTCTCAGACATGGCCAATTGTCCGGGGGTCCTGAGGTCTGACATTACAGGACTCATAAGGTCTGCAGGCTTTATCCTATCCGCTTTCTGAGAGTCTTATGGTTCTGTCCTCTTTATTACCTGGTTTTCATTTTTATAGATAACTATTAGATTCACTGAGTGTGATTAAAGGATTCTCAAAGGATTTTGATGTAGGTGACCTTGTGTTGATGTTGATTGTGAGACCTTAATTGTCTATTTAGTCAATAAGGCCCGGGGGGGGGGGTGGTATATGGCCAATATACCACGACTAAGGGCTGTTCCTATGCACGACGCAACGCACTCCGCGTCTATTGGCAATATACCACAAACACCGGAGGTGCCTTATTGCTATTATCAACTGGTTACCAACGTAGAGCAGTAAAAATACATGTTTTGTCATACCCGTGGTATATGGTCTGATATTCCACAGCTGTCAGCCAATCAGTATTCAGGGCTCATACCATCCAGTTTACAATCTACTGTACATGACGGTTACTTCTGGTTCATGTGTGTATTATGACTCTCAACCTCTAGTGGTGATGGGTGGAAACTGCAGTGCTATATTACCCCAAGGCAGAAAAGTCGATTTTGACCCACTCAGCATGGTAGCAAGCTGTCCATTCCCACCTCAAGGCTAACAACTTAATGGTGTTCGCCAGGGGCAACACCTGGAGGGAAACCCACTGTTGTTGTTGCTGTGAACATACCAGTGTTTTCACTTCCAAAGCAATTAACCTTGTGAAAAATATATGCTACCTGCTGAGCTTTTTATTCTAAGGTCGGTTGCCTAACGATGTTTTTCAGTGAGTTCTTCATTGGTATCCGACTGTATTTGAGCACCATCTACTCTATGAAAGAATGTACAGAACATGAGTTCAGTACGAGCACAATAAATGTCAATGACCCAACTGTAATATATTAATGAACCATATTCAGATGTATTAATAATATTCCACTCGTATTAACATCGTAATCATGTCACTTAGTCACCAGGTACCAACCATCAAACACTCTCGGTGCACTGTAATGTCAGCAGACAACTGCTCCATTCTTTTGCCTGTTTGCTGTGTAACGTGATCCATTGGGAGAGAGAAGACAGAAATAGCTGCTGTACAGGATTATCTCATTAACAAGGACAATATTGTGCCATTAATATAATTTCAGGTCCTCACAGCTCCCTATTCCCCAACTGAAAGCTGCTGCTGAAATGGGCCCTGGTTGTGAAATAACCGGACCAGACAAATTAGGATAAATAAGCGCTTTCTTCTGATAATTGTGCCTTCAGGGGATTGATGGTTTGTAGATAATTGCCCCTCTGAAACACCCGGAGTCTGTGTGGGGCTGAATCAGGGCCTGAGTCAGCACTCAGACACTCAAGGCTGTGGGAGTCACTTCTACTGTTCTGGTTCCAGAAGTACAGTACATCTTAATTCCTTATTCTATAGTTCCATACATGATGCAGTTATGGCTCTTTATACATCCAATAACATATTACCCAATTCTGTGAACCGTCCATACAGCCTACTTGGAAATGTCATCAAACAGGTCCAGTCGTCAATTAAATATAAGCCATAGTTGTCCATTCTCTTAAAGAGAATCATCTTTGTGTCATGTTTACTTATGAAAAAAATCATATTTTGAATGAGCTTGAGAGCTGAAGTCCCTCCCCCCCAAAAATATGCAAACGTAAAAGTTTTTGCATTGCCTACACACCTCCCATTGCAAAAGTAATATTTCATTCAGCATGCAGAGGAAATCATGTACAAGAAAGGACTCTCTCCCCATCCTGCGTAATTCTTACATGTAGTACATCATTTACATCCTATGGTTTTGAATGAAAATAATGATTTCACATGCCTTTGAACTTCTTATGATAACTCATGCTTTGACTCCTTTACCTTTAATGCCGGGGCACAAGGTACGGCTACACAAAAGGCTTGAGTAATAAGGCCATTGCCTCTAAGAGGACAAATTGAAGTCCTTTGTAGCGAATGTGATCCGTTGTAATGAAATGAAGGCGAGTGGAACCGGCACTGGTCACAGAGCCTTGAATCCAGAGCAGTAATGAAGACATCCTTTCAGATACAACAACGTGGCATCTCATTGCCTTTGAAGGTGGCCTGGGGAAGTAGATGTCATTTCAGAATAATTTCCTCTCCAATATGTCCCTGGTATAGATAGAAGAAAAAAAAGCCATGTAAGCAGTTTACAAAATGTTCGCTCTCGACCTCCCTCTCTTAATGAGTGAACACTGGGTTCAATGGTGCGTCGCCAGACTGCAGAATCATTTATTATTTTGGCTGATGCTCAAAATACTATGACAATGGATACAGTGGGGTGAGAGGGTTAGGGTTAGACTATGACAATGGATACAGTGGGGTGAGAGGGTTAGCGTTAGACTATGACAATGGATACAGGGGGGTGAGAGGGTTAAGGTTAGACTATGACAATGGATACAGGGGGGTGAGAGGGTTAAGGTTAGACTATGACAATGGATACAGGGGGAGAGGGTTAGAGAGGGTTACAGGGGGTTGTTAGGGTTAGACTATGAAGATGGATACAGGGGGGTGAGAGGGTTAGGGTTAGACTATGAAAATGGATACAGGGGGGTGAGATGGTTAGGGTTAGACTATGAAGATGGATACAGGGGGGTGAGAGGGTTAGGGTTAGACTATGAAGATAGATACAGGGGGGTGAGAGGGTTAGGGTTAGACTATGAAGATGGATACAGTGGGGTGAGAGGGTTAGGGTTAGACTATGGCAATGGATACAGGGGGTGAGAGGGTTAGGGTTAGACTGGATACAGGGGTGAGAGGGTCAGGGTTAGATGAAGACAGATACATGGGGGTGAGAGGGTTAGGGTTAGACTATGACAATGGATACATGGGGTGAGAGGGTTAGGGTTAGACTATGACAATGGATACATGGGGTGAGAGGGTTAGGGTTAGACTATGAAGATAGATACATGGGGGTGAAGGGTTAGACTATGAAGATGGATACAGGGGGTGAGAGGGTTAGGGTTAGACTATGACAATGGATACAGGGGGTGAGAGGGTTAGGGTTAGACTATGGCAATGGATATAGGGGGTGAGAGGGTTAGGGTTAGACTTTGAAGATGGATACAGAGGGGTGAGAGGGTTAGGGTTAGACTATGAAGATGGATACAGGGGGTGAGAGGGTTAGGGTTAGACTATGAAGATGGATACAGGGGGTGAGAGGGTTAGGGTTAGACTATGAAGATAGATACATGGGGTGAGAGGGTTAGGGTTAGACTATGACAATGGATACAGGGGTGTTAGGGTTAGACTGTGAAGATGGATACATGGGGTTTAGGGTTAGACTATGAAGATAGAAACAGGGGGGTACTATGAAGATAGATACAGGGGGATGAGAGGGTTAGGGTTAGACTATGAAGATAGATACAGGGGGTGAGAGTGTTAGGGTTAGACTATGAAGATAGAAACAGGGGGGTGGGAGGGTTAGAAGATAGATACAGGGGGATGAGAGGGTTAGGGTTAGACTAGAAGATAGAAACAGGGGGTGAGAGGGTTAGGGTTAGACTATGAAGATAGATACAGGGGGTGAGAGGGTTAGGGTTAGACTATGAAGATAGAAACAGGGGGTGAGAGGGTTAGGGTTACAGATAGAAACAGGGGGTGAGAGGGTTAGGGTTGAGGGGTTAGGGTTAGACTTAGATACAGGGGGCGAGAGGGTTGGCGGATACAAGATAGAAACAGGGGGTGAGAGGGTTAGGGTTAGACTATGAAGATAGATACAGGGGCGATTGGCAGGAAGATAGAAACAGGGGGTGAGAGGGTTAGGGTTAGACTATGAAGATGGATACAGTGGGGTGAGAGGGTTAGGGTTAGACTATGAAGATGGATACAGGGGTGAGAGGGTTAGGGTTAGACTATGACAATGGATACAGGGGGGTGAGAGGGTTAGGGTTAGACTATGACAATGGATACAGGGGGTGAGAGGGTTAGGGTTAGACTATGAAGATGGATACAGGGGGGTGAGAGGGTTAGGGTTAGACTATGAAGATGGATACAGGGGGGTGAGAGGGTTAGGGTTAGACTATGAAGATGGATACAGGGGGGTGAGAGGGTTAGGGTTAGACTATGAAGATAGATACATGGGGTGAGAGGGTTAGGGTTAGACTATGACAATGGATACAGGGGGTGAGAGGGTTAGGGTTAGACTATGAAGATGGATACATGGGGTGAGAGGGTTAGGGTTAGACTATGAAGATAGAAACAGGGGGGTGAGAGGGTTAGGTTTAGACTATGAAGATAGATACAGGGGGATGAGAGGGTTAGGGTTAGACTATGAAGATAGATACAGGGGGGTGAGAGTGTTAGGGTTAGACTATGAAGATAGAAACAGGGGGGTGGGAGGGTTAGGGTTAGACTATGAAGATAGATACAGGGGGATGAGAGGGTTAGGGTTAGACTATGAAGATAGAAACAGGGGGGTGAGAGGGTTAGGGTTAGACTATGAAGATAGATACAGGGGGATGAGAGGGTTAGGGTTAGACTATGAAGATAGAAACAGGGGGGTGAGAGGGTTAGGGTTAGACTATGAAGATAGAAACAGGGGGCGAGAGGGTTGACGTTAGACTATGAAGATAGAAACAGGGGGGTGAGAGGGTTAGGGTTAGACTATGAAGATAGATACAGGGGGCGAGAGGGTTGGCGTTAGACTATGAAGATAGAAACAGGGGGGTGAGAGGGTTAGGGTTAGACTATGAAGATAGAAACAGGGGGGTGAGAGGGCATCCTCTTCACATTGAAATAACTAACAGTGTCTGTTTATCAATGAAGGTTGATAACTTCCAGTTAAGAGGATATTTATTGATGTGACTAGGCTTTACATCGTTTGATTCACAGACCATACGAGCACTTTGCAAGATGAAGTACAGTAATCACTAAGCACAGTACTGTAATGTATTGTAGTGACCTGGCTAAATGAAAACATTTACAGACAGAGGGTTGCTTTTACGAAGTCCTGGTTTATTAACCCAAACAACGGGGACCCATCTCTTGTTAAGACCAGACGTAAAGCGGGAGAACAATGGTTAACTATGGCGTTAAACTTGCGGTGCTCCACCCCCCTTCTTACCCACCCACCGCTCCACCAACCACAAGGATGCCTGCCACAGGAACATTCCAGGCATTCCCGTGGTTGGCAGATAACAGTTTGACTGGCATGTCGGACCCCGAAAACGCTGGGTACTGGTAAGTACAACACAACAGAGGAACAGCATAACTCATAACACACAGCTGTCTGTGCGGGTCGCTGCAGTATAAATGAGACAATACTGGTTTATTGAACAATTGTAACAGCTATGTGATTTGAGAGAATATATTCTGTGCATTTGTGAAACATTATATTTTATAGTTAGGTAAATGGTTGATGGTTTTATATGAAAAAATAACCTGAAGCTACATATTTAGTTATTTATATATTTCCCCCTCTCAGGGGTTTAACACAATCCCCAAACAAAACCAAACAATAATAATCAAACACATCCTCCTCAGTTGATCCTCAAGTCAGTCATCCCCCCCCTCTGGCAGAGTGCTAATCTCCATGTCTAAGAATACCTTCAGTAGTCCTGGCATACCATATAACAGAAGTGATGTACGGCCCGCCCCCTCCTGTGATGTCACAGAGGCAGCAGGGGAGAGAGGACAGCTCTCCAAAAAATGACCCCTCAATCACTTGCAAGTGAAGTAATCACTTCTAAAACTGGGAGAAAGTGTTGATGGAAATTCAAAGCACAAAAAAACTTTGCATCAAATGTGGCTGTATGTACCTACTGTATGTGTACAAAGTAAAACTCAATACTCAAATTGTACCTAATTCTTTAACTTCTCCTATAAATTGACTACCAGTTATTTAAAATATAATATAAATTGTCATTTTCTACGGACATGGGCAATGTGCTCCCGAGTGGCGCAGCGGTCTAAGGTACTACATCTCAATCCTAGAGGCGTCACTACAGACCCTGGTTTGATACGGTGCTGTTTCACAACCGGCCGTGATTGGGTGTCCCATGGGGTGGCTCACAATTGTTCCAGTGTGGTCCGGGTTAGGCGAAGGTAAAATAAGAATTTGTTCTTAATTAACTTACCTTCCTAGTTAAATAAAGATTTTAAAAAATGTGTCCATAGAGATGTAGAATAATCATCAAAGTCGCAATTTTAAATTTCATTTATTTTTTATAGGAACTCCTGGCGCCAGTTGTCCAGTGCACAGCAGCTATTTCACACCAGAGTGCTTACCACACATCAGCTATGAAAATGGATTGAGTGGTAACTATTTACTTCTGATTCACAAACTATCTATAAACTAAAACATTCACAGTCTTATATCCACTGATAATTAACATCCTCCTGGTAACCCAAGACATGTCATTACTGTGTAAACTATCTAAATGAGTATAGTATAGTATAGTATAGTATATATAATAATAGTAATAATATAGTATAGTAGTATAGTATGGTATAGTATAGTATAGTAGTATAGTATAGTATTTTATAGTATAGTATATATAATAATAGTAATAGTATAGTAGTATAGTATGGTATAGTATAGTAGTATAGTATAGTAGTATAGTATAGTATTTTATAGTATAGTATATATAATAATAGTAATAGTATAGTAGTATAGTATAGTATGGCATAGTATAGTAGTATAGTATATATAATAATAGTAATAGTATAGTATAGTATATATAATAATAGTAATAGTATAGTATAGTATGGTAGTATAGTATAGTAGTATAGTATAGTATTTTATAGTATAGTATATATAATAATAGTTATAGTATAGTATAGTATATATAATAATAGTAATAGTATAGTATAGTATAGTATAGTATATATAATAATAGTAATAGTATAGTATAGTATATATAATAATAGTAATAGTATAGTATAGTATATATAATAATAGTAATAGTATAGTATAGTATATAATAATAGTAATAGTATAGTATAGTATAGTATAGTATATATAATAATAGTAATAGTATAGTATATATAATAATAGTAATAGTATAGTATATTAGTATAGTAGTATAGTATAGTATATATAATAATAGTAATAGTATAGTATAGTATATATAATAATAGTAATAGTATAGTACTCCCTTTGATGAGATCTCAATATTCTCCTGAGTTTTATATATCGGCTGCTTCAGTGTAGTGACGTTGTGCCCCTCTTGCTTAATTAATTCTCTGAACAACAACAAAGCACATGAATCTGCTTGACCAGCTCTTTCTCCCTATGTCCTTTTTGATGCATAGTTAAGTAAGTAAGTTATAACGATCCCCCCCCCCACTTAAGCTTTGTGAAATTTTATGTTACGCTTCATTAAAAAGTCTTATTGAGTTTATATTATTCATAATTGAGTTTATATTATTCATAATTATCTGCTAACACTACATTCATATTAGATAACTAATTATAATTTTTGATACACAGCAATTTCCTGGGTGCTGCAACAATGAATTGTCAATGTCATTCTCTTGACACAGTATGCCTTTGCAGATATGAATCTATGAGCAGCCTAATTACATTTGAGATTTTAGTCATTAAGCAGACACTCTTATCCAGTGCAACTTACAGTTAGTGCATTTATCTTAAGGTAGCTATAGTGTTGTGAAAAATGGGTCCCATTATGACTGATGAAAACCAAACACTGCATTCCACAGTAAGAACTTCCTACCAACGCTGAAGCATGGTGGTGGTTGTGTGATGGTTTGGGGATGCTTTGCTGCCTCAGGACCTGAATGACTTGCCTTTATCAATAGAAGGAACCATGAATTCTGCTCTATATCAGCAAATCTACTGGAGAATGTGTCTGTGAGCTGAAGCTGGATCATGCAGCAAGACAATGATCCAAAACACACAATCAAGTCTACATAAAAATGGTTAAAAAACTACAGGGAGAGTACATCAACATTGCCTATGAACAAAGGCGCATAAACCCCCTGGGTGATCAAGGTAAATCAATGTCAAA